>NW_026108848.1:117500-137500 GCF_024516045.1 Bombus affinis
AATAACTCCTTAAAGTTCGAAATAACTCCTTAAAGTGCGTTACGAGGTGTGGAAATTTTTATAGAAACCGTTATTGTTCGACGTCGTCTAGCCGAACGTAACGGTTTCTTTTTATTTTTTTTTTAAATTTTTTTCCACCGGACCTAGCTGACTGGGACGTTGGAACTTTGAAATTTCTCTCGCCCCGGTACGAAAAGGCCGAACGTTCCTTTCGAAATAATTCCTCAAAAAGCGTTACGAGGTATGCAAATTTTTATAGAAACCGTTATTGTTCGACGTCGTCTAGCCGAACGTAACGGTTTCTTTTTATTTTTTTAAAAAATTTTTTTCCACCGGACCTAGCTGACTGGGACGTTGGAACTTTGAAATTTCTCTCGCCCCGGTACGAAAAGGCCGAACGTTCCTTTCGAAATAATTCCTCAAAAAGCGTTACGAGGTATGGAAATTTTTATAGAAACCGTTATTGTTCGACGTCGTCTAGCCAAACGTAACGGTTTCTTTTTATTTTTTTAAAAAATTTTTTTCCACCGGACCTAGCTGACTGGGACGTTGGAACTTTGAAATTTCTCTCGTCCCGGTACGAAAAGGCCGAACGTTCCTTTCGAAATAATTCCTCAAAAAGCGTTACGAGGTATGCAAATTTTTATAGAAACCGTTATTGTTCGACGTCGTCTAGCCGAACGTAACGGTTTCTTTTTATTTTTTTAAAAAATTTTTTTCCACCGGACCTAGCTGACTGGGACGTTGGAACTTTGAAATTTCTCTCGTCCCGGTACGAAAAGGCCGAACGTTCCTTTCGAAATAATTCCTCAAAAAGCGTTACGAGGTATGCAAATTTTTATAGAAACCGTTATTGTTCGACGTCGTCTAGCCGAACGTAACGGTTTCTTTTTATTTTTTTTTTAAATTTTTTTCCACCGGACCTAGCTGACTGGGACGTTGGAACCTTGAAATTTCTCTCGTCCCGGTACGAAATGGCCGAACGTTCCTTTCGAAATAATTCCTCAAAAAGCGTTACGAGGTATGCAAATTTTTATAGAATCCGTTATTGTTCGACGTCGTCTAGCCGAACGTAACGGTTTCTTTTTATTTTTTTTTTAAATTTTTTTCCACCGGACCTAGCTGACTGGGACGTTGGCACTTTGAATTGTTTCGCACTGTTCCGAAAGTGCCGAAAGTACCGAAAGTTCCTTTCGCATTAATTCCATAATAAGCGTTATAAGGTACGTATATTCTTGCATAAATGGATATATTCTAATTAAATACATCGGGATTAAGCGTTAATTTTGTTCTCGAAACGTTCTAAAAAGTTTCGAATTGCACATTGGGACTTGGAAAAATTTCCGTATCGAACACGTTTTTTCGAGTTATCTCGCTTAAAAGTGTTATAAGGTAGGAATATTTTTGCATAAATGGACGCATCTCGACGTTTTACGTCGGGATTAAGCGTTTATTTGGTCGGTGGAACGTTTTCTAGAAACGGAACTATGCGACGGGACGTTGGGACTTTGAAGAAGTTCGGCCGGTGCGAAAAGACCGAAAAGGTTTTTTCGAGTTATCTCGCTTAAAAGTGTTACAAGGTAGGAATATTTTTGCATAAATGGACGTATCTCGACGTTTTACGTCGGGATTAAGCGTTTATTTGGTCGCTGGTACGTTTTCTAGAAACGGAATTATGCGACGGGACGTTGCGACTTTGAAGAAGTTCGGCCGGTGCGAAAAGACCGAAAAGGTTCTATCGAGTTTTCTCGCTTAAAAGTGTTACAAGGTACGAATATTTTTGCATAAATCGACGTATCTCGACGTTTTACGTCGGGATTAAACGTTTATTTCGTCCCCAAGACCTTCTACAATGTTTCGATTTTTTCGTTGGGACTTGGAAAAATTTCCGTATCGAACCGGTTTTTTCCAATTATCTCGCTTAAAAGTGTTACAAGGTACGAATATTTTTGCATAAATCGACGTATCTCGACGTTTTACGTAGGGATTAAACGTTTATATGGTCGCTGGAACGTTCTCTAGAAACGGAATTATGCGACGGGACGTTGGGACTTTGAAGAAGTTCGGCCGGTGCGAAAAGACCGAAAAGGTTCTTTCGAGTTATCTCGGTTAAAAGTGTTACAAGGTAGGAATATTTTTGCATAAATCGACGTATCTCGACGTTTCACGTAGGGATTAAACGTTTATATGGCCGCTGGAACGTTCTTTAGAAACGGAATTATGCGACGGGACGTTGGGACTTTGAAGAAGTTCGGCCGGTGCGAAAAGACCGAAAAGGTTCTTTCGAGTTATCTCGCTTAAAAGTGTTACAAGGTACGAATATTTTTGCATAAATCGACGGATCTCGACGTTTTACGTAGGGATTAAGCGTTTATTTCGTCCCCAAGACCTTCTACAATGTTTCGATTTTTTCGTTGGGACTTGGAAAAATTTCCGTATCGATCCGGTTTTTTCCATTATCTCGCTTAAAAGTGTTACAAGGTAGGAATATTTTTGCACAAATCGACGTATCTCGACGTTTTACGTCGGGATTAAGCGTTTATTTCGTCCCCAAGACCTTCTACAAAGTTTCGATTTTTTCGTTGGGACTTGGAAAAATTTCCGTATCGCACCGGTTTTTTCCAGTTATCTCGCTTAAAAGTGTTATAATGTATGAATATTTTTGCATAAATCGACGTATCTCGACGTTTTACGTAGGGATTAAGCGTTTATTTCGTCCCCAAGACCTTCTACAAAGTTTCGATTTTTTCGTTGGGTCTTGGAAAAATTTCCGTATCGCACCGGTTTTTTCGAGTTATCTCGCTTAAAAGTGTTATAATGTATGAATATTTTTTCATAAATCGACGTATCTCGACGTTTTACGTCGGGATTAAGCATTTATTTCGTCCCCAAGACCTTCTACAAAGTTTCGATTTTTTCGTTGGGACTTTGAAAAATTTCCGTATCGCACCGGTTTTTTCCATTATCTCGCTTAAAAGTGTTACAAGGTACGAATATTTTTGCATAAATCGACGTATCTCGACGTTTTACGTCGGGATTAATCGTTTACATGGTCGCTGGAACGTTCTCTGGAAACGGAATTATGCGACGGGACGTTGGGACTTTGAAGAAGTTCGGCCGGTGCGAAAAGACCGAAAAGGTTCTTTCGAGTTATCTCGCATAAAAGTGTTATAATGTATGAATATTTTTGCAAAAATCGACGTATCTCGACGTTTTACGTAGGGATTAAACGTTTATATGGTCGCTGGAACGTTTTCTAGAAACGGAATTATGCGACGGGACGTTGGGACTTTGAAGAAGTTCGGCCGGTGCGAAAAGACCGAAAAGGTTCTTTCGAGTTATCTCGCATAAAAGTGTTACAAGGTACGAATATTTTTGCATAAATCGACGTATCTCGACGTTTTACGTAGGGATTAAGCGTTTATTTCGTCCCAGAGACCTTCTACAATGTTTCGATTTTTTCGTTGGGACTTGGAAAAATTTCCGTATCGAACCGGTTTTTTCCATTATCTCGCTTAAAAGTGTTACAAGGTACGAATATTTTTGCATAAATCGACGTATCTCGACGTTTTACGTAGGGATTAAACGTTTATATGGCCGCTGGAATGTTCTCTAGAAACGGAATTATGCGACGGGTCGTTGGGACTTTGAAGAAGTTCGGCCGGTGCGAAGAGACCGAAAAGGTTTTTTCGAGTTATCTCGCTTAAAAGTGTTATAATGTATGAATATTTTTGCATAAATCGACGTATCTCGACGTTTTACGTCGGGATTAAGCGTTTATTTCGTCCCAGAGACCTTCTACAATGTTTCGATTTTTTCGTTGGGACTTGGAAAAATTTCCGTATCGAACCGGTTTTTTCCATTATCTCGCTTAAAAGTGTTACAAGGTACGAATATTTTTGCATAAATCGACGTATCTCGACGTTTTACGTAGGGATTAAACGTTTATATGGCCGCTGGAACGTTCTCTAGAAACGGAATTATGCGACGGGACGTTGGGACTTTGAAGAAGTTCGGCCGGTGCGAAAAGACCGAAAAGGTTTCTTCGAGTTATCTCGCTTAAAAGTGTTATAATGTATGAATATTTTTGCATAAATCGACGTATCTCGACGTTTTCCGTAGGGATTAAACGTTTATATGGCCGCTGGAACGTTCTCTAGAAACGGAATTATGCGACGGGACGTTGGGACTTTGAAGAAGTTCGGCCGGTGCGAAAAGACCGAAAAGGTTTTTTCGAGTTATCTCGCTTAAAAGTGTTATAATGTATGAATATTTTTGCATAAATCGACGTATCTCGACGTTTTCCGTAGGGATTAAACGTTTATATGGCCGCTGGAACGTTCTCTAGAAACGGAATTATGCGACGGGACGTTGGGACTTTGAAGAAGTTCGGCCGGTGCGAAAAGACCGAAAAGGTTCTATCGAGTTATCTCGCTTAAAAGTGTTACAAGGTACGAATATTTTTGCATAAATCGACGTATCTCGACGTTTTACGTAGGGATTAAACGTTTATTTCGTCCCCAAGAGCTTCTACAATGTTTCGATTTTTTCGTTGGGACTTGGAAAAATTTCCGTATCGAACCGGTTTTTCCAATTATCTCGCTTAAAAGTGTTACAAGGTACGAATATTTTTGCATAAATCGACGTATCTCGACGTTTTACGTAGGGATTAAGCGTTTATTTGGTCGGTGGAACGTTTTCTAGAAACGGAACTATGCGACGGGACGTTGGGACTTTGAAGAAGTTCGGCCGGTGCGAAAAGACCGAAAAGGTTTTTTCGAGTTATCTCGCTTAAAAGTGTTACAAGGTAGGAATATTTTTGCATAAATGGACGTATCTCGACGTTTTACGTCGGGATTAAGCGTTTATTTGGTCGCTGGAACGTTTTCTAGAAACGGAACTATGCGACGGGACGTTGGGACTTTGAAGAAGTTCGGCCGGTGCGAAAAGACCGAAAAGGTTTTTTCGAGTTATCTCGCTTAAAAGTGTTACAAGGTAGGAATATTTTTGCATAAATGGACGTATCTCGACGTTTTACGTCGGGATTAAGCGTTTATTTGGTCGGTGGAACGTTTTCTAGAAACGGAACTATGCGACGGGACGTTGGGACTTTGAAGAAGTTCGGCCGGTGCGAAAAGACCGAAAAGGTTTTTTCGAGTTATCTCGCTTAAAAGTGTTACAAGGTAGGAATATTTTTGCATAAATGGACGTATCTCGACGTTTTACGTCGGGATTAAGCGTTTATTTGGTCGGTGGAACGTTTTCTAGAAACGGAACTATGCGACGGGACGTTGGGACTTTGAAGAAGTTCGGCCGGTGCGAAAAGACCGAAAAGGTTTTTTCGAGTTATCTCGCTGAAAAGTGTTACAAGGTAGGAATATTTTTGCATAAATGGACGTATCTCGACGTTTTACGTCGGGATTAAGCGTTTATTTGGTCGGTGGAACGTTTTCTAGAAACGGAACTATGCGACGGGACGTTGGGACTTTGAAGAAGTTCGGCCGGTGCGAAAAGACCGAAAAGGTTTTTTCGAGTTATCTCGCTTAAAAGTGTTACAAGGTAGGAATATTTTTGCATAAATGGACGTATCTCGACGTTTTACGTCGGGATTAAGCGTTTATTTGGTCGCTGGAACGTTTTCTAGAAACGGAACTATGCGACGGGACGTTGGGACTTTGAAGAAGTTCGGCCGGTGCGAAAAGACCGAAAAGGTATTTTCGAGTTATCTCGCTTAAAGGTGTTACAAGGTAGGAATATTTTTGCATAAATGGACGTATCTCGACGTTTTACGTCGGGATTAAGCGTTTATTTGGTCGCTGGAACGTTTTCTAGAAACGGAACTATGCGACGGGACGTTGGGACTTTGAAGAAGTTCGGCCGGTGCGAAAAGACCGAAAAGGTTTTTTCGAGTTATCTCGCTTAAAAGTGTTACAAGGTAGGAATATTTTTGCATAAATGGACGTATCTCGACGTTTTACGTCGGGATTAAGCGTTTATTTGGTCGGTGGAACGTTTTCTAGAAACGGAACTATGCGACGGGACGTTGGGACTTTGAAGAAGTTCGGCCGGTGCGAAAAGACCGAAAAGGTTTTTTCGAGTTATCTCGCTTAAAAGTGTTACAAGGTAGGAATATTTTTGCATAAATGGACGTATCTCGACGTTTTACGTCGGGATTAAGCGTTTATTTGGTCGGTGGAACGTTTTCTAGAAACGGAACTATGCGACGGGACGTTGGGACTTTGAAGAAGTTCGGCCGGTGCGAAAAGACCGAAAAGGTTTTTTCGAGTTATCTCGCTTAAAAGTGTTACAAGGTAGGAATATTTTTGCATAAATGGACGTATCTCGACGTTTTACGTCGGGATTAAGCGTTTATTTGGTCGCTGGAACGTTTTCTAGAAACGGAACTATGCGACGGGACGTTGGGACTTTGAAGAAGTTCGGCCGGTGCGAAAAGACCGAAAAGGTTTTTTCGAGTTATCTCGCTTAAAAGTGTTACAAGGTAGGAATATTTTTGCATAAATGGACGTATCTCGACGTTTTACGTCGGGATTAAGCGTTTATTTGGTCGGTGGAACGTTTTCTAGAAACGGAACTATGCGACGGGACGTTGGGACTTTGAAGAAGTTCGGCCGGTGCGAAAAGACCGAAAAGGTTTTTTCGAGTTATCTCGCTTAAAAGTGTTACAAGGTAGGAATATTTTTGCATAAATGGACGTATCTCGACGTTTTACGTCGGGATTAAGCGTTTATTTGGTCGGTGGAACGTTTTCTAGAAACGGAACTATGCGACGGGACGTTGGGACTTTGAAGAAGTTCGGCCGGTGCGAAAAGACCGAAAAGGTTTTTTCGAGTTATCTCGCTTAAAAGTGTTACAAGGTAGGAATATTTTTGCATAAATGGACGTATCTCGACGTTTTACGTCGGGATTAAGCGTTTATTTGGTCGGTGGAACGTTTTCTAGAAACGGAACTATGCGACGGGACGTTGGGACTTTGAAGAAGTTCGGCCGGTGCGAAAAGACCGAAAAGGTTTTTTCGAGTTATCTCGCTTAAAAGTGTTACAAGGTAGGAATATTTTTGCATAAATGGACGTATCTCGACGTTTTACGTCGGGATTAAGCGTTTATTTGGTCGGTGGAACGTTTTCTAGAAACGGAACTATGCGACGGGACGTTGGGACTTTGAAGAAGTTCGGCCGGTGCGAAAAGACCGAAAAGGTTTTTTCGAGTTATCTCGCTTAAAAGTGTTACAAGGTAGGAATATTTTTGCATAAATGGACGTATCTCGACGTTTTACGTCGGGATTAAGCGTTTATTTGGTCGCTGGAACGTTTTCTAGAAACGGAACTATGCGACGGGACGTTGGGACTTTGAAGAAGTTCGGCCGGTGCGAAAAGACCGAAAAGGTATTTTCGAGTTATCTCGCTTAAAGGTGTTACAAGGTAGGAATATTTTTGCATAAATGGACGTATCTCGACGTTTTACGTCGGGATTAAGCGTTTATTTGGTCGCTGGAACGTTTTCTAGAAACGAACTATGCGACGGGACGTTGGGACTTTGAAGAAGTTCGGCCGGTGCGAAAAGACCGAAAAGGTTTTTTCGAGTTATCTCGCTTAAAAGTGTTACAAGGTAGGAATATTTTTGCATAAATGGACGTATCTCGACGTTTTAACGTCGGGATTAAGCGTTTATTTGGTCGGTGAACGTTTTCTAGAAACGGAACTATGCGACGGGACGTTGGGACTTTGAAGAAGTTCGGCCGGTGCGAAAAGACCGAAAAGGTTTTTTCGAGTTATCTCGCTTAAAAGTGTTACAAGGTAGGAATATTTTTTGCATAAATGGACGTATCTCGACGTTTTACGTCGGATTAAGCGTTTATTTGGTCGGTGGAACGTTTTCTAGAACGGAACTATGCGACGGGACGTTGGACTTTGAAGAAGTTCGGCCGGTGCGAAAAGACCGAAAAGGTTTTTTCGAGTTATCTCGCTTAAAAGTGTTACAAGGTAGGAATATTTTTGCATAAATGGACGTATCTCGACGTTTTACGTCGGGATTAAGCGTTTATTTGGTCGCTGGAAACGTTTTCTAGAAACGGAACTATGCGACGGGACGTTGGGACTTTGAGAAGTTCGGCCGGTGCGAAAAGACCGAAAAGGTTTTTTCGAGTTATCTCGCTTAAACGTGTACAAGGTAGGAATATTTTTGCATAAATGGACGTATCTCGACGTTTTACGTCGGGATTAAGCGTTTATTTGGTCGGTGGAACGTTTTCTAGAAACGGAACTATGCGACGGGACGTTGGGACTTTGAAGAAGTTCGGCCGGTGCGAAAAGACCGAAAAGGTTTTTTCGAGTTATCTCGCTTAAAAGTGTTACAAGGTAGGAATATTTTTGCATAAATGGACGTATCTCGACGTTTTACGTCGGGATTAAGCGTTTATTTGGTCGGTGGAACGTTTTCTAGAAACGGAACTATGCGACGGGACGTTGGGACTTTGAAGAAGTTCGGCCGGTGCGAAAAGACCGAAAAGGTTTTTTCGAGTTATCTCGCTTAAAAGTGTTACAAGGTAGGAATATTTTTGCATAAATGGACGTATCTCGACGTTTTACGTCGGGATTAAGCGTTTATTTGGTCGGTGGAACGTTTTCTAGAAACGGAACTATGCGACGGGACGTTGGGACTTTGAAGAAGTTCGGCCGGTGCGAAAAGACCGAAAAGGTTTTTTCGAGTTATCTCGCTTAAAAGTGTTACAAGGTAGGAATATTTTTGCATAAATGGACGTATCTCGACGTTTTACGTCGGGATTAAGCGTTTATTTGGTCGCTGGAACGTTTTCTAGAAACGGAACTATGCGACGGGACGTTGGGACTTTGAAGAAGTTCGGCCGGTGCGAAAAGACCGAAAAGGTATTTTCGAGTTATCTCGCTTAAAGGTGTTACAAGGTAGGAATATTTTTGCATAAATGGACGTATCTCGACGTTTTACGTCGGGATTAAGCGTTTATTTGGTCGCTGGAACGTTTTCTAGAAACGGAACTATGCGACGGGACGTTGGGACTTTGAAGAAGTTCGGCCGGTGCGAAAAGACCGAAAAGGTTTTTTCGAGTTATCTCGCTTAAAAGTGTTACAAGGTAGGAATATTTTTGCATAAATGGACGTATCTCGACGTTTTACGTCGGGATTAAGCGTTTATTTGGTCGGTGGAACGTTTTCTAGAAACGGAACTATGCGACGGGACGTTGGGACTTTGAAGAAGTTCGGCCGGTGCGAAAAGACCGAAAAGGTTTTTTCGAGTTATCTCGCTTAAAAGTGTTACAAGGTAGGAATATTTTTGCATAAATGGACGTATCTCGACGTTTTACGTCGGGATTAAGCGTTTATTTGGTCGGTGGAACGTTTTCTAGAAACGGAACTATGCGACGGGACGTTGGGACTTTGAAGAAGTTCGGCCGGTGCGAAAAGACCGAAAAGGTTTTTTCGAGTTATCTCGCTTAAAAGTGTTACAAGGTAGGAATATTTTTGCATAAATGGACGTATCTCGACGTTTTACGTCGGGATTAAGCGTTTATTTGGTCGCTGGAACGTTTTCTAGAAACGGAACTATGCGACGGGACGTTGGGACTTTGAAGAAGTTCGGCCGGTGCGAAAAGACCGAAAAGGTTTTTTCGAGTTATCTCGCTTAAAAGTGTTACAAGGTAGGAATATTTTTGCATAAATGGACGTATCTCGACGTTTTACGTCGGGATTAAGCGTTTATTTGGTCGGTGGAACGTTTTCTAGAAACGGAACTATGCGACGGGACGTTGGGACTTTGAAGAAGTTCGGCCGGTGCGAAAAGACCGAAAAGGTTTTTTCGAGTTATCTCGCTTAAAAGTGTTACAAGGTAGGAATATTTTTGCATAAATGGACGTATCTCGACGTTTTACGTCGGGATTAAGCGTTTATTTGGTCGGTGGAACGTTTTCTAGAAACGGAACTATGCGACGGGACGTTGGGACTTTGAAGAAGTTCGGCCGGTGCGAAAAGACCGAAAAGGTTTTTTCGAGTTATCTCGCTTAAAAGTGTTACAAGGTAGGAATATTTTTGCATAAATGGACGTATCTCGACGTTTTACGTCGGGATTAAGCGTTTATTTGGTCGGTGGAACGTTTTCTAGAAACGGAACTATGCGACGGGACGTTGGGACTTTGAAGAAGTTCGGCCGGTGCGAAAAGACCGAAAAGGTTTTTTCGAGTTATCTCGCTTAAAAGTGTTACAAGGTAGGAATATTTTTGCATAAATGGACGTATCTCGACGTTTTACGTCGGGATTAAGCGTTTATTTGGTCGGTGGAACGTTTTCTAGAAACGGAACTATGCGACGGGACGTTGGGACTTTGAAGAAGTTCGGCCGGTGCGAAAAGACCGAAAAGGTTTTTTCGAGTTATCTCGCTTAAAAGTGTTACAAGGTAGGAATATTTTTGCATAAATGGACGTATCTCGACGTTTTACGTCGGGATTAAGCGTTTATTTGGTCGGTGGAACGTTTTCTAGAAACGGAACTATGCGACGGGACGTTGGGACTTTGAAGAAGTTCGGCCGGTGCGAAAAGACCGAAAAGGTTTTTTCGAGTTATCTCGCTTAAAAGTGTTACAAGGTAGGAATATTTTTGCATAAATGGACGTATCTCGACGTTTTACGTCGGGATTAAGCGTTTATTTGGTCGCTGGAACGTTTTCTAGAAACGGAACTATGCGACGGGACGTTGGGACTTTGAAGAAGTTCGGCCGGTGCGAAAAGACCGAAAAGGTATTTTCGAGTTATCTCGCTTAAAGGTGTTACAAGGTAGGAATATTTTTGCATAAATGGACGTATCTCGACGTTTTACGTCGGGATTAAGCGTTTATTTGGTCGCTGGAACGTTTTCTAGAAACGGAACTATGCGACGGGACGTTGGGACTTTGAAGAAGTTCGGCCGGTGCGAAAAGACCGAAAAGGTTTTTTCGAGTTATCTCGCTTAAAGTGTTACAAGGTAGGAATATTTTTGCATAAATGGACGTATCTCGACGTTTTACGTCGGGATTAAGCGTTTATTTGGTCGGTGGAACGTTTTCTAGAAACGGAACTATGCGACGGGACGTTGGGACTTTGAAGAAGTTCGGCCGGTGCGAAAAGACCGAAAAGGTTTTTTCGAGTTATCTCGCTTAAAAGTGTTACAAGGTAGGAATATTTTTGCATAAATGGACGTATCTCGACGTTTTACGTCGGGATTAAGCGTTTATTTGGTCGGTGGAACGTTTTCTAGAAACGGAACTATGCGACGGGACGTTGGGACTTTGAAGAAGTTCGGCCGGTGCGAAAAGACCGAAAAGGTTTTTTCGAGTTATCTCGCTTAAAAGTGTTACAAGGTAGGAATATTTTTGCATAAATGGACGTATCTCGACGTTTTACGTCGGGATTAAGCGTTTATTTGGTCGCTGGAACGTTTTCTAGAAACGGAACTATGCGACGGGACGTTGGGACTTTGAAGAAGTTCGGCCGGTGCGAAAAGACCGAAAAGGTTTTTTCGAGTTATCTCGCTTAAAAGTGTTACAAGGTAGGAATATTTTTGCATAAATGGACGTATCTCGACGTTTTACGTCGGGATTAAGCGTTTATTTGGTCGGTGGAACGTTTTCTAGAAACGGAACTATGCGACGGGACGTTGGGACTTTGAAGAAGTTCGGCCGGTGCGAAAAGACCGAAAAGGTTTTTTCGAGTTATCTCGCTTAAAAGTGTTACAAGGTAGGAATATTTTTGCATAAATGGACGTATCTCGACGTTTTACGTCGGGATTAAGCGTCTATTTGGTCGCTGGAACGTTTTCTAGAAACGGAACTATGCGACGGGACGTTGGGACTTTGAAGAAGTTCGGCCGGTGCGAAAAGACCGAAAAGGTTTTTTCGAGTTATCTCGCTTAAAAGTGTTACAAGGTAGGAATATTTTTGCATAAATGGACGTATCTCGACGTTTTACGTCGGGATTAAGCGTTTATTTGGTCGGTGGAACGTTTTCTAGAAACGGAACTATGCGACGGGACGTTGGGACTTTGAAGAAGTTCGGCCGGTGCGAAAAGACCGAAAAGGTTTTTTCGAGTTATCTCGCTTAAAAGTGTTACAAGGTAGGAATATTTTTGCATAAATGGACGTATCTCGACGTTTTACGTCGGGATTAAGCGTCTATTTGGTCGCTGGAACGTTTTCTAGAAACGGAACTATGCGACGGGACGTTGGGACTTTGAAGAAGTTCGGCCGGTGCGAAAAGACCGAAAAGGTTTTTTCGAGTTATCTCGCTTAAAAGTGTTACAAGGTAGGAATATTTTTGCATAAATGGACGTATCTCGACGTTTTACGTCGGGATTAAGCGTTTATTTGGTCGGTGGAACGTTTTCTAGAAACGGAACTATGCGACGGGACGTTGGGACTTTGAAGAAGTTCGGCCGGTGCGAAAAGACCGAAAAGGTTTTTTCGAGTTATCTCGCTTAAAAGTGTTACAAGGTAGGAATATTTTTGCATAAATGGACGTATCTCGACGTTTTACGTCGGGATTAAGCGTTTATTTGGTCGCTGGAACGTTTTCTAGAAACGGAACTATGCGACGGGACGTTGGGACTTTGAAGAAGTTCGGCCGGTGCGAAAAGACCGAAAAGGTTTTTTCGAGTTATCTCGCTTAAAAGTGTTACAAGGTAGGAATATTTTTGCATAAATCGACGTATCTCGACGTTTTACGTCGGGATTAAGCGTTTATGTCGTCCCCAAGACCTTCTACAAAGTTTCGATTTTTTCGTTGGGACTTTGAAAAATTTCCGTATCGAACACGTTTTTTCGAGTTATCTCGCTTAAAAGTGTTACAAGGTAGGAATATTTTTGCATAAATGGACGTATCTCGACGTTTTACGTCGGGATTAAGCGTTTATTTGGTCGGTTGAACGTTTTCTAGAAACGGAACTATGCGACGGGACGTTGGGACTTTGAAGTATTTCGCACCGGTACGTAGGGACTTAGAAAAATTTCGGCCGGCGCGAAAAGTCCGAAATGGTTATTTCGAGTTATTTCGTTAAAAAGCGTTATAAGGTATAATTTTTTTGACAGGGATCGTTATATCTCTATTAAATACAATCGGATTAAACATTTTTGTCGAATTTTTTGAAAAATTAGCTTCCGTCGGACTGATACGACTGGGATATTTTTGCAATTTTTTCGTTAATTAATGTTACAAGGTATATATTTTTTTACATATTTCGTGTTATTTTAACGTGTTTTAATCGATTATAAAGTTATTTTTTGTCCATAGTCGATAAAACTGTATGTTTACTGATGCAATTTTTCGGTGAAAAAAAAAATTAATTTTTTGGTAAAAATGCATTTATAATATGTTAATAATGCTTGTGGTAAAATATTTCGATGGTTGGATATCGCCTTTATATAGTAGTTATTGAACGTGCGAGCGACTAAGTTCCAGCGTCCCTTCCGAACGGTACGTTGCTACGGAGGTTTTGCACCATAAGCGCGCGGCCGCTAGCCCGACCGGCGCCGGCCTTCCGGCCGGCCCCTTGGTATCTATAAGAGAAGCGTCGAGCCGGACGGTTCGGTCGGAACAGCGCTGGGCGCGTGGCTATTCTACGGCCTCGGTTGAGAATTCAGTCACCGCTCCTCGAGTCTTAGTGTATTTTACGCTATTTCTCGACTGTTCCTCCGTTCTCGTACTGGTTTTTTCTCTACACTGCTGCGCCGCGGGTCGAAGTCTAGGACGTAATGACCGTTAACGTGGCAAGCTTCCCCTTAGTCGGGAAGCTGGTGACCTGTGTGCACGTATTTGACAAAAGTTGGATGCGTGTGTGCTTGTACTTACGGAGTAGCCATTCTTGCAGAGACCATCGGTTGTAAGCTATTTGTAGCTGCACGATGGTCCTTTTGGCGTTCTGTAGAGTGCGTTATCTTCTGGTAACGCGTCTCTACAGAGGTGTTGAAGCTTATAAAAGAATATTCTTACGGTATGTCCAGCATGCGTATACGTGCTTTACCGCTAAGTTATATTCTACGAGAGAAGTTGGAGGAGAAAAGTTACAAACAGAAATAATTCTGTGAAGTATGAATCTTTGTATCGATATATGATGGTGAGAGAGGAGGAGAATTAAAGTGGCTGAGTGACGTTGTTACTGAACCATGGAACGTTGCTCTCTAAGTCATATTACATATATATATAAAATGAAAAGTCTCGTCGTACGGTGCTTACGTCCCACCTACGACACAGAGAGAACTTTTAAACGAAAATGCTGGTTTTTGGGAATATATTATAAGATCCCTGGTTGATCCTGCCAGTAGTCATATGCTTGTCTCAAAGATTAAGCCATGCATGTCTCAGTACATGCCGCATTAAGGTGAAACCGCGAATGGCTCATTAAATCAGTTATGGTTTCTTAGATCATACCTACATTTACTTGGATAACTGTGGTAATTCTAGAGCTAATACATGCAAACAGATTCCGACCAGAGATGGTAGGAATGCTTTTATTAGATCAAAACCAATCGGTGGCGGATGGCTCGTCTGTCCGTCCATCGTTTGTTTTGGTGACTCTGAATAACTTTGTGCTGATCGCATGGTCATCTAGCACCGGCGACGCATCTTTCAAATGTCTGCCTTATCAACTGTCGATGGTAGGTTCTGCGCCTACCATGGTTGTAACGGGTAACGGGGAATCAGGGTTCGATTCCGGAGAGGGAGCCTGAGAAACAGCTACCACATCCAAGGAAGGCAGCAGGCGCGCAAATTACCCACTCCCGGCACGGGGAGGTAGTGACGAAAAATAACGATACGGGACTCATCCGAGGCCCCGTAATCGGAATGAGTACACTTTAAATCCTTTAACGAGGACCAATTGGAGGGCAAGTCTGGTGCCAGCAGCCGCGGTAATTCCAGCTCCAATAGCGTATATTAAAGTTGTTGCGGTTAAAAAGCTCGTAGTTGAATCTGTGTGTCACAGTGTCGGTTCACCGCTCGCGGTGTTTAACTGGCATTATGTGGTACGTCCTATCGGTGGGCTTAGCTCCTCGCGGGCGGTCCAACTAATATCCCATCGCGGTGCTCTTCACTGAGTGTCGAGGTGGGCCGATACGTTTACTTTGAACAAATTAGAGTGCTTAAAGCAGGCTACCTTCGCCTGAATACTGTGTGCATGGAATAATGGAATAGGACCTCGGTTCTATTTTGTTGGTTTTCGGAGCCCCGAGGTAATGATTAATAGGGACAGATGGGGGCATTCGTATTGCGACGTTAGAGGTGAAATTCTTGGATCGTCGCAAGACGGACAGAAGCGAAAGCATTTGCCAAAAATGTTTTCATTAATCAAGAACGAAAGTTAGAGGTTCGAAGGCGATCAGATACCGCCCTAGTTCTAACCATAAACGATGCCAGCCAGCGATCCGCCGAAGTTCCTCCGATGACTCGGCGGGCAGCTTCCGGGAAACCAAAGCTTTTGGGTTCCGGGGGAAGTATGGTTGCAAAGCTGAAACTTAAAGGAATTGACGGAAGGGCACCACCAGGAGTGGAGCCTGCGGCTTAATTTGACTCAACACGGGAAACCTCACCAGGCCCGGACACCGGAAGGATTGACAGATTGATAGCTCTTTCTTGATTCGGTGGGTGGTGGTGCATGGCCGTTCTTAGTTGGTGGAGCGATTTGTCTGGTTAATTCCGATAACGAACGAGACTCTAGCCTGCTAAATAGACGTAACTTATGGTATCTCGAAGGCCCCCGGCTTCGGTCGGTGGGTTTTTACTACCAACGTACAAACAAATCTTCTTAGAGGAACAGGCGGCTTCTAGCCGCACGAGATTGAGCAATAACAGATCTGTGATGCCCTTAGATGTTCTGGGCCGCACGCGCGCTACACTGAAGGAATCAGCGTGTTTTCCCTGGCCGAAAGGCCCGGGTAACCCGCTGAACCTCCTTCGTGCTAGGGATTGGGGCTTGCAATTATTCCCCATGAACGAGGAATTCCCAGTAAGCGCGAGTCATAAGCTCGCGTTGATTACGTCCCTGCCCTTTGTACACACCGCCCGTCGCTACTACCGATTGAATGATTTAGTGAGGTCTTCGGACTGGTGCGCGGCCAATGTGATAAGCATTGCCGATGTTACCGGGAAGATGACCAAACTTGATCATTTAGAGGAAGTAAAAGTCGTAACAAGGTTTCCGTAGGTGAACCTGCGGAAGGATCATTAACGATATAACACAAAAACTTAAAGAATTTGACTTGAACACTTGAAAAATACGAAACTGTATAAGTCGGTAAGGAGCCGTACTCCTCCTATATCGACGAACCAAAGTATATACGACGTATCAACAAGCTATATACTTTAACAAAGAACAGTTAAATTCGCCCGGAGCGTGGCTTACTCCGTTGGCAAAATGATGAAAAGACATAAGGAGGAGACGACCCTTCAGCTACGAAACTATATGAAGAGAAGGTGGCACTCTCTCTCGATCATCGGGATGAAGAGATACATACATATATATATATATATGTCGGGGCGGCGTTAAGATTTGAGTTAGGGTTGAGGGCGTGAAACGAATCCCTATTGGCGCTGGACGTGATCATTATGCAATAGAGGAGATATTTACTAGTGCAAATATGACTATGATGGAATTGGACAAGTAATCGGATAATTAGGTACTCGAGAAGCTAATGACAATGATCCTAGGCTCACTAACGAATCCGCGGTCAAGGGGATGACAGACTCTACTTTTCCTCAGCGTCTAAGTTGTACTCAATGTTAATGCACGAGGCAATCACTACGTATCTGAGAGTTACTTGAATCGTCTTTGAGATCGTACCGGAGAGTGGTTCTCCATCACGGTAACGCTGTCGAGGAAAACTATGATGGGTGTGCCCAAGGGCACGAAATCATCGGATTCGTGGAGAAAAGCCTTCATTCGGAAAGTGAGGGAAATTGGCGTTACTGTTAATTGGTCAATTTCCATGTTGGTGGTTAGGGAAGGGTGCTAGCCGCCCTTAAGAGAAAGTTCGAGAAGAGGAAGCGTCGTTCGTGAGAAAAATAGATTTCTCCTATTTTCTCGTAGTTGGAAAGAGGACTGTTTGTCGGTTTGAAGGACTTTAGTTAAACAGATCTTAAGATTTATAGCAGGTCCTCGGGCTAGGTGAACATGTACTGTGGAGACGCGTCGACATCTGGTAATCATCTTACTCAAAGAATAGAGTCTGCGTGTGGCGAGCCACGCGACAGAAATCGTTGAAATGCTTACCGTCGTGCCCCGTCCTAAGTATTTCTTTTAAGGAGAGCTATAGGGTTACTTCATGCCTTTGTTAGACAAAACGTTCATCCCTTGACCGCGACTACGTTCGGCGACTGGTTGTCGCCTCGAGCCCGAGCTCACTATCATAAATCTCAAATAAGTACAGTCGAATCGAATGACAACAGTTTCTTAATTCGGCTATGGTGAAATCTAAATTACAATACTAGGGGTCTTCCCAAAGTTCCGAAGGGAAGGTTCCAGTATTCTTTCATCTCCGACATATATATATACATACATAAACGAATTCGAGGCGCCTGCGTGAGGTCGTACACAGAAAGACCCGCCGCCTGCGAATAACAAAATATATACGAATTCGAGGCGCCTGCGTGAGGTCGTACACAGAAAGACCCGCCGTCTGCGAATATTATGATTTTATAATAAAACTATAAATGGGAACTTGAGCTTTCGAAAATTAAACTTTGACACGAATATCGAACGAAAAATTACGAATGGAAACCACCCGTAAAGAGAAATGAGATCGAGGCGCTTGCGTGAGGCCGTATACAGAAAGACCCGCCGCCACGATCTCGTATTTTTTTTTTTTGCGTCGTGGAGACCGTACAAACGAATAACAAAATCTCTAAAGTGCCTCGTGTCGGAGAGATCATGCTCGCCTATTCTCTTCTATGTTTCGTGGTCTGTGTTGCGTTTGCTCTCCTCCTAGCAACGGGACATCGAAGACTCCTCTTTGGGATCGAACGAAGCGACTAAAACGAGTCGACGAGAGCGAAAGTACGAGTAGCGAGTCGCGCATGTAGAAAGGATACCGACATATCTTCGAAGGTTCTCTTCGAAGATCCATGGATACCTTATGCGCGTCGACCTCTCGTCTCTTTCACCGCTCTCGGTCGTTCTCGAAACGTGCTTCCTACCCATAGGGTGTGTGTTCTTCGTATGTCGTTTTGTTCGAAATAACGAAACCACTTGTAACATACTCGTGGATCGGGTAACCTAGAACGAAAACGCATTGCGTGGATGTTGGCCCGCTATGATAATGATAATGATGATGATGACGATGACTATGATGACGATGCGTAGCAACGATTCGTAACTAGTCTAGCCGAAGTTGGTTCAGAGGGGACCGCAGGCTGTCTACCCTCGATGTCGTGAGTCGGACACCCGTGCCGTCGCTAGAGTTTTTTCAAAGCTCGGCTTCTGGATATTGGGAAGAAAGACCGCTCGAGGACGACGGCTGCGCGTGCGTCCCATCGAATTTTTTTTTTTTTTATACCACCTGAACGACTAAAGTTTCGTCTAGTTCGTCGCATATAACCCGTTCAGAGGGGACCGCAGGCTGTCTATCCTCGTTGTCGTGAGTCGGACACCCGTGCCGTCGCTGAAGTTTTTTCAAAGCTCGGCTTCTGGATATTGGGAAGAAAGACCGCGCGAGGTAGATGGATGCGAGTCCCATCGAATTTTTTTATTTTTTAAAAAAACAATCACCTGAACGGAGATGTGTTCTCTTTCGTCGATTTTTCACGCTTTGAGTCGTCGCGATCGCCATCCGTTCGGAGGAGATCGCCGACTTCGAAGCCTCGATGTCGTGAGTCGGACACCCGTGCCGTCGCTAGAGTTTTTTCAAAGCTCGGCTTCTGGATATTGGGAGGAAAGACCGCTCGAGGCCGAGGGTCGCGCGAGTCCCATCGAATCTTTACATCACCCGAACGATGGAGGCGCACGCTCTTTTTCTTGAATAATTGGACGAGAGGAATGCATATCGTATTATATATACACACACACACATATATATATATATGGGCTAGCCACCGTGCGTATTTCTTCGCGAGATCGTGTGCTGCACAGAGGATTCAGAATCGGGTGTTATATCCCCGTCGTTTCCTGACGAACGGAGCTTCGATCTCGATGGTTGTTATATATCATAATGTACTTTTCGCCCGGCCGGCGGACGCGCGTATCTTCGCGCGTTCGTCGGATTTCATTTTCGAACGTTTTCGTGTCGTCGATCTTCCGGCGACTTCTGCGCGTCCGATTCCCGTTGGTCGGTCGTGTCGGATCTCGGCTTCGCTCGAACCGAGTATTAAGAGTACATGGAGTACAAGAGTTTTAAAAAATATATGAAAAGATTACCCTGAACGGTGGATCACTTGGCTCGTGGGTCGATGAAGAACGCAGCTAATTGCGCGTCAACGTGTGAACTGCAGGACACATGAACATCGACATTTCGAACGCACATTGCGGTCCACGGATACAATTCCTGGACCACGCCTGGCTGAGGGTTGCTCACGTAAACCTAAGACTGCTTGCGTTGCGTGTCGTTCCTCTCTATCTGTCTCTCTCTGTCCCTTGGTGCCTTCGACAACCCGCCGTCGTTCTTACGATACGTAGAACGTTTCAGAGTCGGAGGAAGCGCACGAAGAAGGATACGAACAAGAGCGGACGCGAGAGAACGTACGCGACGTACGAGCGATTGTTGGACGCTCGTCGGCGTTCGTCGCGGTCGTGTCGAGGCCGTGCAATTCGTACGCATGCTCGATATATAAACTATCGTGTTCACGGGAGACACTACGAAACTCTACCTCTGTCTCTCTCTGTCCCTTGGTGCCTTCGACAACCCGCCGTCGTTCTTACGATACGTAGAACGTTTCAGAGTCGGAGGAAGCGCACGAAGAAGGATACGAATAAGAGCGGAGAGAACCGTCACGGACCTGC
>NW_026108848.1:142500-165000 GCF_024516045.1 Bombus affinis
TAACACAACACCACCCGGATGCCCCGATCTTTTGGTCTTGTATTAACTGCGCGAAATGCTTCCCAAAGCTTCATGGGGCTAGATGCCACATACCTAAGTGTGGTGGCGCTAGCAGCCAGGCCTCCATGACAGGAGAGTTTCAGTGCGAGGCCTGTCCCATGAGCTTTGGATCGCGCAGAGGGCTATCCACCCACGAACGGCATGCGCACCCTGCCGTTAGAAATATTAAAAGAAGGGGAGCGGACCCCCCAGAAGAAAATACAAAAACTTGGAAAGTAGAAGAGGTAGCACGCTTGAAGGGGCTTTGGGAAATATTTAAAAACCATAAACATCCCAATAAAGAAATTAGCAAATTCCTCACCACAAAAACGATCGACCAAATAAAGTATCAAAGAAAAAAATTAAATTTAATTGGTGAGGAAAGCCCCCAAGATGCTACCTCACTGGCAACAGAGGGAGGGTGCGATCTCGTTAGTTCAGGCAATGCCAGCTTTGGCTCGCCTGTAGGCCGCAACGAGAGCGAGCTTGCCCAAGAGTGGAAGCTCTTACTTAAAGATGAAATTAGTAAGCCAACCGAGGTGCCCCCTATTTTAAAGGAGGTTTACAGTCGGTTGATGTCAATCTGGGATGAGTACCAAGATGATCGAGAATCCCTAACGGAGAGACTCGATCACTTTATACGCACAGCTCTATACGAGCTTATAAATAAAGTTAAAAACCAACTGGATAAAAAGAAAACTAAAAGACCAAGAGCAGCCAAAAATTCTAAAAGAAACAATAGAAACTCCAGGAAGCGATTCTCATACGCTCGTTGCCAGGAGTTATTCCATGAGTGCCCAAGGAGACTGGCTGATGCCGTGGTCAATAATGATCAGGCATATCTCGAACCAGCCAGGCAACCTCCCGGATCTGAGGAAGTGAGGGGGCTTTACGATAAGCTGTGGGGACAAGTGGGTACCACATATGTCCCGATTCCAGTTACGAGGGCCCCCAAACTATCCCTATCCGAGATCTTCCCGCCGATAACGGCTGAGGATGTGGGGGAGAGAATCGGCAAAATTAGAAAGAAAGCTGCAGCAGGACCGGATGGATTGCAAAGTGATCATTTAACCATCCCCGGCCTGCCTATCATAATGGCAAAAATTTACAATATACTATTATATTACTCTTATTTTCCCTCCGTATGGAAGGAGAATAGAACAACTCTCATTCCTAAATTAAATAAGCCAAGCAGCTCGGTCGAGAACTGGAGACCCATTACTATTAGTCCGATTTTAGGCCGAATCTTCTCCTCCATTATCGACGGGAGGATAAGAAAAGGCGCTGTATTGAATATGAGACAAAAGGGCTTTACATCCGAAAACGGATGTAAAATTAATATCGAATTGTTTAATTCAGCCCTAAACTATAGCAAAATAAATAGCGGTGGGATATTCACTATTGTGGATATCTCAAAAGCTTTCGATACAGTGCCTCATGTAGCTTTAAAACCTTGTCTGGCAAAAAAGGGTGTGCCCGCCCCTATCGTCGACTTAATTGACGAAATGTATAATAATATCAAAACTACTATTAAAACTAAAGATGGCGGGGTCGAGATCATGATCCGCCGAGGAGTTAAGCAAGGCGACCCCCTATCGCCCTTACTTTTTAATTTATGCCTAGAGCCACTGCTGGATGAAATTGAGACACAAACTAGTGGAATCAATATTAGTCAGAATCGAAAAGTCTCAGTTCTGGCCTTCGCTGACGATATTGTATTACTTGGAGCGGACGCGAGGGAAGCGCAACACCAAGTAGACATCCTTGCCGACTATTTGTTAAGCCTCCAAATGAATCTCTCAATTGAAAAATGCCAAACCTTCGAGGTTGTGGCCAAAAAAGATACCTGGTTCATTAAAGAACCAGGACTTAAATTCGGGAATCAATCAATGCCCAATGTAGATCCCGATGAGGCTTTCAAATACCTGGGCGCCAAAATCGGTCCCTGGAAAGGCGTCCATTGTGGTGTTATTGTTCCAGAACTTCTGAGCGTGGTGAAAAGGGTGAGGAAACTCTCCCTTAAGCCGGGCCAGAAGCTGGAACTTCTAACCAAATACATCTTCCCTCGCTATATTTACCATCTACTTGTAAGTCCGCCAAGTGATACCGTACTCAAACTACTAGACAGCGAGGTCAGACAGGAAATTAAAATTATTCTACACCTCATGCCTTCCACTGCCACAGGCTTCTTTTACACTCCAAAGGCCTGTGGAGGATTGGGAATACCGAGATTTGAACACATAATCAAACTCGGTATCCTAAAAAGTGCAATAAAGATCGCTAACTCGATCGATCCAGCAGTCGCTGGCCTTATCGACGAAGCAGCCAATAAAAAGCTAAAGCAAACGGCCAACTCCTTGCGGATCAATTGGCCAGCCTCCTTGGAGGATATTGAGAAAGCTCGCAAACGTTTAAGGAAAGAGCATATCAGCCAATGGGCTGATCTAAAATGCCAGGGACAAGGCGTCCCTGATTTCATTAAAAACCATACTGGCAACTTGTGGCTTGAGGACCATAGTCTGCTCAAGCCATCGAGACTCATCGATGCCCTTCGATTGAGAACTAACACCTTTGGTACAAGATCGGTGCTGGCACGGGCCGACAAAAACATTGATATAACATGTCGAAGATGTCGAGCCCAGCCCGAGACCCTTGGACACATACTTGGGCTGTGTCAGCACACCAAAGGCTTAAGAATCAAGAGGCACGACGAGGTCAAATCTCTCCTCGAAGAAAAATTGAAAAATAACAAAAAGAATGAAGTATTTGTAGAGCCGACGATTAAGGCCGAGGGCAGTTTATTCAAACCGGACCTCGTAATCAAAAACGGGGAAAGGGTTCTCGTGGTCGACGTAACTGTCCGCTACGAGAACAAAAACTACCTGGTCTTAGCCGAAAATGAGAAAGTAGAAAAGTATCGGCCATGCCTAAGGGCATTAAAGGAAATATTTAACGCCAAAGGAGGAGAGATTCTCCCGGTGGTCTTGGGCAGTAGAGGCACTATCACGCCTAATACTGAAAAAGTCCTCAAGCGGTTGGGAATCGCCAACAACGATATCAAGACAATGCTTTTAAACGTATTAAGAAGCTCAATAGAGCTGTGCAATATATTTATCGATGATTAAAAACTCGAAACGATTATTAACCAAAAAAGAAATAAACATCCCAGATATGTCTACGTCTTACATGTTATTTATTTATTTATTTACTCAATACTTAAATTGTACATATGAAATTATTTTATTATTTATTATATACACAAATCTTCGTTTGTCCGTTGTCAAGTGTTACCAGAAATTGTTTAATCAATTGAGGTAACATAAAATTTTAGAACCTTACGAGGGGGTACCTCGGAAGTGTGTACTTGTAATAAGACATAGATTATAGCCAAATGCCTCGTCATCTAATTAGTGACGCGCATGAATGGATTAACGAGATTCCCTCTGTCCCTATCTACTACTTTTTCCAAGATGGCGGCAAGTGGGACGGACGCGTGCACGTCGCTCCGCAGTCTATAAACGAAAAAACCGGGCAAATTAAAAAGTTCGGGCGTAAAAATTAATTTAAAGCAAAGTGGGAGTGCCGAGGAAAACGTGTAGTTAAAAAGAATCGTGGAGATCGCCGAATTCAGAGCGAAAAAAGCTAATGTAAATCGCCACGTGCGAAAAGTGAGGTTAGCTGACGCGACGGATAGGAAAAACCGAAAAATCAAAGATCTCGGGAGCGAAAAATAATTCAATAGGCAGAGTTAGTGCTTAAAATAAAGTGCATGCAAAAATATTAGTGGAGATTTCCGCAATAAGCGCGGAAAAAGCAAAGAAAGTGCCGCGTGTGCGAAGCGAGGTTAGGCCACGTGGCGGACAAAAACGCGTAAATCGAAGATCTCGGGCACGAAACTAAAATAATAGGTAGTGCGAGTGCTAAAAAAAACATAGTGCACACCGAAAGTTTAGTGAAAATTGCCGCAATAAGCGCGGAAAAACAAAAGAAAGTGCCGCGTGCGCGAAGTGAGGTTAGGCCACGTGGCGGACAAAAACGCGAAAATCGAAGATCTCGGGCACGAAAACTAAAATAATAGATAGTGCGAGTGCTAAAAACATAGTGCACACCGAAAGTTTAGTGGAAATTGCCGCAATAAGCGCGAGAAAAGCAAAACAAAGTGCCACGTGCGGGAGGATAGGTTAGCGGACGCGCGGCAGCCATCTTGGGTCGAGCGACCGAAGCGCCGCCGCCCGGGCATCTTGGGAACCAAGAGCACGCTGCTAGGCGGCAAATTCAAATTCAAATTCAAACCCAGGGGTTTTGAACTGTGAAGAGCACGCCGCCGGACTCAGCGCGGGAGTGCTCGCGGGAACAAAGCGCCAACTGAAAGTCCGCGAGGGGGATTCAATACGCCGCTGGACATAGCCACCGGGAAGCGAACAGCCGCAGCGGCAGCCGCAAGAAGCGGCAAGGAGCCGGTGATGCCGACGCTAGGGCACTCGTCGCCAGGCGCAGAGGCCAGAGTGGTCCTCCAACCCCTGAGGAAACAGATGGAAAAGAACGAGGCCACTCCAAGCCCGAGGATACCAGAGAAGACGATGAGAGCAAGCCTGGGGAGAAACAACCCCCCCAGAGATGAGGAGAGATTGGCCGGGGAGGATAAGCGGCAAGTGCCCGATATAAAGGCACAGGCCAGTGACATAGAGAGGAAGGTCACGGCGTTCTGCTTAGACTCGGCCAGGAAAATAAACAAGGAACACGCCGCAGTAATCCTACGGCACTTCAAAGAAATGAGGGGCATTGTTGACGAGCTACTGCTCCATAATAGCTACCTGACAGGCAGGCTAGAGCAGAGTGCCGGAGATGAGAAGAATAAGGAAACGGCGATAATGAACGCCGTCAACAAAGCAACCAGGCGGCTAGAAACAGCCGTCTTGAGAACGACGCAGCAGGAACAGAGGGAGCCGACATATGCCGAAAAAGTAAAGATAACGAGCAACAAGGTCGAGCAGACGGCGGTCAAGCCGCCCAAAAATGTGGTCATAATTCGACCGGAAAGAGAAGGTGGCGAGATTCAAACGAGCGAAGAAGCACTTGACGCGGTGTTCACCCTAGTGAATCCCCGCAAGAGAGGAATCCAAGTTACGGCCGTCCGGAAAATAAAGGGAAACGGCCTAGCCGTTGAGACGACGAAGCCGGAGAGCCTAAAAGAGTTCACCGAGAACTCGAAACTAAAGGAGGCTGGACTAAAAGCTAGCACGCCGCAGCGGAGACCCCCCAGGATGATCATCTACGACGTCCCGAGGGACATTCCAGAGAAGGATATCCTGGCCTGCATGAGGAAGCAGAACCAAGAAAGACTAAATGAGGACGACGTTGCAGCCATCAAGTTCTGCTTCAGGACCGGCAGAAAGGATCAAGAGGAGACGAACTGGGTCATCGAAGTGCCCCCCCAGGTAAGGGAGAAACTATTGAAAGGTAAGATCTTCCTCTCATGGAATGCCTGCAAAGTTAAAGATTACATAGCAATTAGTCGCTGCTACAAGTGTCAAGGATACGGACACGTGGCAAAATATTGCCGCGTTAACTACGAAATCTGCGCGCACTGTGCAGAAAGTGGGCACAGCACTAAAGAGTGCAAAGATAAGGATGGGCACGCCACCTGCGTAAACTGCAAGAGAGCAGGGAGGAAGGGCGACCACGCAGCTTCCAACGCGAAATGCCCAATGTATACGAAAGCCTTGGAAGCAATAATAGCAAGGACGCAATATGTATAAAGAGCAACGCAGGGACAGAAGAGGACTTGGGAGGAAAAGGGAAATAAGGATCCTGCAGCACAACATGCAGCGATCCAAAACAACTCCTTATGAGATCCGGACGCAAATGGACGCCGATGGGGATGACATAATATTAATGCAAGAACCATACAGCGTCGATGGGAAAATACCCGGATTCGGCACAGGAGTCGCGATCGCCTGCAGAGGGTCGAAGCACAACCCGCCAATGGCGGCCGTAGGGATAAAATCAGAGACCCTAACGCCCCTCGAGGTCGCCGAACTCTGCACAACACACTGTTCCTGCGTGCAGATAAGCGACGGGGAAACAGAGGTGTACGCGGCAAGCCTGTACTTTCCGCCGACAGGAAACATCGAGGTCGGCGTGCAACAGTTGGAGAAGGTACTACGGCGTCTCAGAGGCAAGAGGATCATCATCGGCCTGGATGCGAACGCAAAATCACCGCTGTGGTGCAGCAGGAGCACCGACGACAGAGGCGAGGCCCTAGAGGCAGTCATAGCGCAGTACGGTCTCCATGTCCTGAATCAACCAGGACAACCCCACACGTTTGAAACAACTCGAGGGCGATCAAACATAGACGTGACGATGGCGAGCCCAGAGGCAATACTCCTTGTAAAGGGCTGGAGGATACGCGAAGATGGTACCTCCAGTGACCACCGGATACTGGAGACGCTCCTCGACTTCGGGACGAGAAGCACCACACCGCAGCTTCAGGAAAGACGCTATAACACGCGAAAAGCCAACTGGGAGGTATTTCAGAGTGCCCTCACAGAGAAAATGGAGGCACTCAAAGAAACAACCCTCCAGCAGGCAGAGGACGTCGAAAGAATGGCCGGGCAACTCCAGGCAACCCTGATAGGTGCCTGCGACACCGCCATCCCAAAGAAGAAATGGTACTACAGGTCAGTACCCTGGTGGACGCCCGAACTCACCAGAGCAAAGAGAAACACCTACCAGGCGAGAAGAAGGTATCAGGGGGCCAGGGACCCCGCTACGAGGGAGCAGGAGAAGCTGCGGTACAGGTCAACACGAAAGGAGTATAAGAGGATGCTGGCAAGAGCAAAAATCCAGAGCTGGCAGGACTTCGTCACCAAAGAGGGTAACAGGGAACCTTGGGGCATCGCTTACAAAACAGTCGCAAGGAAACTCAGAGGAGAGGAAACAACATCGACGCTGAAGACGCCGCTCGGATATACCTCCAACTGGCGAACGACCGCGGCAGCGATGTTGTCCGCACTTCTACCCGACGACGAGGAAGACACCGAAACGGAGGAGCAGAAGGAAATAAGGCGGAACTCGACAAACCCCCCCAACGTAGAAGACACCCCTGAATTCAGCTTCGAGGAACTCAGTGACGCCGTGAAACGGCTGAGGAAGGGGAAGTGCCCAGGCCCCGACCTGATTGAGGTCGAAATAATCCAACGGGCCTGGGGAAGAATACACCAGGAGCTCCTAAGGCTCATGAACGGCTGCCTCGCCTGGGGAATATTCCCCAAACGGTGGAAGGTCGCAAATGTTATCACCATCCCCAAGGGACCGGATCGGGACAGAAGCAATCCGAAATCCTACAGGCCAATCTGTCTGCTCTCCATGATAGGCAAGCTGCTAGAAAGGCTAATGGCCACCAGGATGGCACCTATCTTCCACGACCACGCGCTCTCCTCCGACAGACAATATGGCTTTCGCCCCGGAAGATCGACGGTGGACGCGATCATCAAGCTCCGCGAGAAAATCGAGCAAATGAGCGAGAAGAGGTACGTCCTCGCAATAGCACTCGATATATCAGGAGCCTTCGACAACGTCTGGTGGCCGAACGTGCTGCACGAGCTCAAAAGAAGAGAATGCCCCGACAACCTGTACCGGTTAACAAGGAGCTACTTCTCCGAAAGAACCGTACAGATTGCTGGGAAAAACGAAGCAGTGAGGAAGCCCGTCACGAAAGGATGCCCGCAGGGATCGGTACTGGGACCAAGTTTCTGGAATCTCGTATTTGATGACCTGCTGGCTGAGCTAGCGGGAAACGCGACAGGGTGCGAACCCATCGCGTACGCGGACGACATCGTGATTCTAATTGCCGGCAACACGAGGAACGAGCTCCAGGAAAAGGGACAGGAGGTAGTTACCCGAGTCTCTACCTGGTGCACCAGGAAGAAGCTAACGTTATCGGCACAGAAAACGGAGATGCTGCTCGTCAAAGGTAAGCTGGACGCGGAGAGGCCACCGATTATTAAGATTAGCGGCAGGAATATAAGGATGGAGCAGGCAATCAAATACCTCGGAGTGCACCTCGAAGGAGGGCTAAAAGTCAACAAGCACGTGGAGGCAATAACAGGTAAGTGTCAAAAACTCTTCAACAGCCTCGCGAGGGTGGCCAAGGCGAAATGGGGACTCGGACACGCGGCCATGCGTACTCTGTACAGAGGGCTGTACGAGCCGATAACCACATACACCGCAGCCGGCTGGAGCGACCTACTGAAAGGGAAAGCGAGGAGCAAGCTGATAAGGTCACAGAGGATGGCACTCCTCCGAGTGACCAAGGCCTATAGAACCACGTCAACCGAGGCACTGCAGGTTATCGCAGGAGTCATTCCTATTGACCTCCTAGTCGAAATCAGGGCAAGACTCCACAATAAGAAGAGGAGGCGCGACGAAGCGCCCGACGAGAAATCCATTGTCGGCGAGGCGTTAGATAAGTGGCAAGAGCGCTGGCAAACAACGCCAAAGGGCAGGACGACCTTCGACTACTTTGCTAGCATCAAGGACAGACTGGAGAACCGCTGGGTGAGACCCGACCACTACACGACACAGTTCATTAGCGGCCACGGGGATTTCAACGGTAAGCTCAAGTCATTCAACCTCAGCGAATTGGACACATGTGAATGCGGCGAAATAGAAACCGCCCATCACATCTTAGAAGACTGTCCAATCTTCGATGAAGAAAGGCAGGAATTCCGAAATGCACTGGGAGAACTCGATCTGCGCTGGCCGGAAGAAAAGCGGGAGTACGTAACAAAAGACGTATACCCCCACTTCTGTCAGTTTGCAAGGAAAGTACTCCAAGCGAAGGAGGAGAAGAGAAGGAACGCCCTACGAGAAATGGGAGGCGCAACGCAGCCAGGGCGACTGCCAGGAAGAGGATCGACGCAACTGGAGGGGCAGGCAGGCCGGCCTCTAAGGCATAGTCCAAGACTGGCCCAGTGCGTGCCCGTACAACGACGGGAACAAGAGGAAGAAACCAACGAAGAGGGACTCTCCGAAGAAGAAGACGGCGACACCCAATAGTAGAGGAGCAGGAAGGAGACGAAGAAGAAGAAGATAAAACAGCGAAGAAGGGATACACGCACGAAAACACAGGACCCATGACAGGACAATACACAAAACACTGGGAACAGGAAGAGAACTAAGGATAAGAGGACAAGAAAACCAACACGAGCCGGAGATAAGACCTGCGACCGTCAGTGCAGGCGACGCTCACGCAAATGAGTGCCGTGACGGTGCAGGGACAATCGGCTGCAAAGCCAACCTGCTGGGACCGAGCTATATGCTGGCAGCTCCGCCTCCCCGTGGCCCCCGCTGGTAACGGTGCTGCGCGATGCGCGCATCGCGCGGCGCCGGCTAAGCGAGCTGCCGCCCGAAAGGGTAGGTTCAACTTGCCCACTGACCCGAAAGGAGAGGGCAGGGTTTTTCCAAGTCGCGCGCCGACCACCTATGCGCGCCGTTCCCCGGGCATTGGACGTCAGAAAGTAGGATATAAATAACATCTAGCGAAGCCAGTATGAGTGCTATACTCCGGGAATGGCGTGGCCGGCCCAACGGTCGAGCCCCTAATCGCTCAATACTACTTGTCCCTATCTACTCTTTCCAAGATGGCGGCAAGTGGGACGGACGCGTGCACGTCGCTCCGCAGTCTATAAACGAAAAAACCGGGCAAATTAAAAAGTTCGGGCGTAAAAACTAATTTAAAGCAAAGTGGGAGTGCCGAGGAAAACGCGTAGTTAAAAAGAATCGTGGAGATCGCCGAATTCAGAGCGAAAAAAGCTAATGAAAATCGCCACGTGCGAAAAGTGAGGTTAGCGGACGCGACGGATAGGAAAAAACCGAAAAATCAAAGATCTCGGGAGCGAAAAATAATTTAATAGGCAGAGTTAGTGCTTAAAATAAAGTGCATGCAAAAATATTAGTGGAGATTTCCGCAATAAGCGCGAAAAAAACAAAAGAAAGTGCCGCGTGTGCGAAGCGAGGTTAGGCCACGTGGCGGACAAAAACGCGAAAATCGAAGATCTCGGGCACGAAAACTAAAATAATAGGAAGTGCGAGTGCTAAAAAACATAGTGCACACCGAAAGTTTAGTGAAAATTGCCGCAATAAGCGCGGAAAAACAAAAGAAAGTGCCGCGTGCGCGAAGTGAGGTTAGGCCACGTGGCGGACAAAAACGCGAAAATCGAAGATCTCGGGCACGAAAACTAAAATAATAGATAGTGCGAGTGCTAAAAACATAGTGCACACCGAAAGTTTAGTGGAAATTGCCGCAATAAGCGCGAGAAAAGCAAAACAAAGTGCCACGTGCGGGAGGATAGGTTAGCGGACGCGCGGCAGCCATCTTGGGTCGAGCGACCGAAGCGCCGCCGCCCGGGCATCTTGGGAACCAAGAGCAAGCTGCTAGGCGGCAAATTCAAATTCAAATTCAAACCCAGGGGTTTTGAACTGTGAAGAGCACGCCGCCGGACTCAGCGCGGGAGTGCTCGCGGGAACAAAGCGCCAACTGAAAGTCCGCGAGGGGGATTCAATACGCCGCTGGACATAGCCACCGGGAAGCGAACAGCCGCAGCGGCAGCCGCAAGAAGCGGCAAGGAGCCGGTGATGCCGACGCTAGGGCACTCGTCGCCAGGCGCAGAGGCCAGAGTGGTCCTCCATCCCCTGAGGAAACAGACGGAAAAGAACGAGGCCACTCCAAGCCCGAGGATACCAGAGAAGACGATGAGAGCAAGCCTGGGGAGAAACAACCCCCCCAGAGACGAGGAGAGATTGGCCGGGGAGGATAAGCGGCAAGTGCCCGATATAAAGGCACAGGCCAGTGACATAGAGAGGAAGGTCACGGCGTTCTGCTTAGACTCGGCCAGGAAAATAAACAAGGAACACGCCGCAGTAATCCTACGGCACTTCAAAGAAATGAGGGGCATTGTTGACGAGCTACTGCTCCATAATAGCTACCTGACAGGCAGGCTAGAGCAGAGTGCCGGAGATGAGAAGAATAAGGAAACGGCGATAATGAACGCCGTCAACAAAGCAACCAGGCGGCTAGAAACAGCCGTCTTGAGAACGACGCAGCAGGAACAGAGGGAGCCGACATACGCCGAAAAAGTAAAGATAACGAGCAACAAGGTCGAGCAGACGGCGGTCAAGCCGCCCAAAAATGTGGTCATAATTCGACCGGAAAGAGAAGGTGGCGAGATTCAAACGAGCGAAGAAGCACTTGACGCGGTGTTCACCCTAGTGAATCCCCGCAAGAGAGGAATCCAAGTTACAGCCGTCCGGAAAATAAAGGGAAACGGCCTAGCCGTTGAGACGACGAAGCCGGAGAGCCTAAAAGAGTTCACCGAGAACTCGAAACTAAAGGAGGCTGGACTAAAAGCTAGCACGCCGCAGCGGAGACCCCCCAGGATGATCATCTACGACGTCCCGAGGGACATTCCAGAGAAGGAGATCCTGGCCTGCATGAGGAAGCAGAACCAAGAAAGACTAAATGAGGACGACGTTGCAGCCATCAAGTTCTGCTTCAGGACCGGCAGAAAGGATCAAGAGGAGACGAACTGGGTCATCGAAGTGCCCCCCCAGGTAAGGGAGAAACTATTGAAAGGTAAGATCTTCCTCTCATGGAATGCCTGCAAAGTTAAAGATTACATAGCAATTAGTCGCTGCTACAAGTGTCAAGGATACGGACACGTGGCAAAATATTGCCGCGTTAACTACGAAATCTGCGCGCACTGTGCAGAAAGTGGGCACAGCACTAAAGAGTGCAGAGATAAGGATGGGCACGCCACCTGCGTAAACTGCAAGAGAGCAGGGAGGAAGGGCGACCACGCAGCTTCCAACGCGAAATGCCCAATGTATACGAAAGCCTTGGAAGCAATAATAGCAAGGACGCAATATGTATAAAGAGCAACGCAGGGACAGAAGAGGACTTGGGAGGAAAAGGGAAATAAGGATCCTGCAGCACAACATGCAGCGATCCAAAACAACTCCTTATGAGATCCGGACGCAAATGGACGCCGATGGGGATGACATAATATTAATGCAAGAACCATACAGCGTCGATGGGAAAATACCCGGATTCGGCACAGGAGTCGCGATCGCCTGCAGAGGGTCGAAGCACAACCCGCCAATGGCGGCCGTAGGGATAAAATCAGAGACCCTAACGCCCCTCGAGGTCGCCGAACTCTGCACAACACACTGTTCCTGCGTGCAGATAAGCGACGGGGAAACAGAGGTGTACGCGGCAAGCCTGTACTTTCCGCCGACAGGAAACATCGAGGTCGGCGTGCAGCAGTTGGAGAAGGTACTACGGTGTCTCAGAGGCAAGAGGATCATCATCGGCCTGGATGCGAACGCAAAATCACCGCTGTGGTGCAGCAGGAGCACCGACGACAGAGGCGAGGCCCTAGAGGCAGTCATAGCGCAGTACGGTCTCCATGTCCTGAATCAACCAGGACAACCCCACACGTTTGAAACAACTCGAGGGCGATCAAACATAGACGTGACGATGGCGAGCCCAGAGGCAATACTCCTTGTAAAGGGCTGGAGGATACGCGAAGATGGTACCTCCAGTGACCACCGGATACTGGAGACGCTCCTCGACTTCGGGACGAGAAGCACCACACCGCAGCTTCAGGAAAGACGCTATAACACGCGAAAAGCCAACTGGGAGGTATTTCAGAGTGCCCTCACAGAGAAAATGGAGGCACTCAAAGAAACAACCCTCCAGCAGGCAGAGGACGTCGAAAGAATGGCCGGGCAACTCCAGGCAACCCTGATAGGTGCCTGCGACACCGCCATCCCAAAGAAGAAATGGTACTACAGGTCAGTACCCTGGTGGACGCCCGAACTCACCAGAGCAAAGAGAAACACCTACCAGGCGAGAAGAAGGTATCAGGGGGCCAGGGACCCCGCTACGAGGGAGCAGGAGAAGCTGCGGTACAGGTCAACACGAAGGGAGTATAAGAGGATGCTGGCAAGAGCAAAAATCCAGAGCTGGCAGGACTTCGTCACCAAAGAGGGTAACAGGGAACCTTGGGGCATCGCTTACAAAACAGTCGCAAGGAAACTCAGAGGAGAGGAAACAACATCGACGCTGAAGACGCCGCTCGGATATACCTCCAACTGGCGAACGACCGCGGCAGCGATGTTGTCCGCACTTCTACCCGACGACGAGGAAGACACCGAAACGGAGGAGCAGAAGGAAATAAGGCGGAACTCGACAAACCCCCCCAACGTAGAAGACACCCCTGAATTCAGCTTCGAGGAACTCAGTGACGCCGTGAAACGGCTGAGGAAGGGGAAGTGCCCAGGCCCCGACCTGATTGAGGTCGAAATAATCCAACGGGCCTGGGGAAGAATACACCAGGAGCTCCTAAGGCTCATGAACGGCTGCCTCGCCTGGGGAATATTCCCCAAACGGTGGAAGGTCGCAAATGTTATCACCATCCCCAAGGGACCGGATCGGGACAGAAGCAATCCGAAATCCTACAGGCCAATCTGTCTGCTCTCCATGATAGGCAAGCTGCTAGAAAGGCTAATGGCCACCAGGATGGCACCTATCTTCCACGACCACGCGCTCTCCTCCGACAGACAATATGGCTTTCGCCCCGGAAGATCGACGGTGGACGCGATCATCAAGCTCCGCGAGAAAATCGAGCAAATGAGCGAGAAGAGGTACGTCCTCGCAATAGCACTCGATATATCAGGAGCCTTCGACAACGTCTGGTGGCCGAACGTGCTGCACGAGCTCAAAAGAAGAGAATGCCCCGACAACCTGTACCGGTTAACAAGGAGCTACTTCTCCGAAAGAACCGTACAGATCGCTGGGAAAAACGAAGCAGTGAGCAAGCCCGTCACGAAAGGATGCCCGCAGGGATCGGTACTGGGACCAAGTTTCTGGAATCTCGTATTTGATGACCTGCTGGCTGAGCTAGCGGAAAACGCGACAGGGTGCGAACCCATCGCGTACGCGGACGACATCGTGATTCTAATTGCCGGCAACACGAGGAACGAGCTCCAGGAAAAGGGACAGGAGGTAGTTACCCGAGTCTCTACCTGGTGCACCAGGAAGAAGCTAACGTTATCGGCACAGAAAACGGAGATGCTGCTCGTCAAAGGTAAGCTGGACGCGGAGAGGCCACCGATTATTAAGATTAGCGGCAGGAATATAAGGATGGAGCAGGCAATCAAATACCTTGGAGTGCACCTCGAAGGAGGGCTAAAAGTCAACAAGCACGTGGAGGCAATAACAGGTAAGTGTCAAAAACACTTCAACAGCCTCGCGAGGGTGGCCAAGGCGAAATGGGGACTCGGACACGCGGCCATGCGTACTCTGTACAGAGGGCTGTACGAGCCGATAACCACATACGCCGCAGCCGGCTGGAGCGACCTACTGAAAGGGAAAGCGAGGAGCAAGCTGATAAGGTCACAGAGGATGGCACTCCTCCGAGTGACCAAGGCCTATAGAACCACGTCAACCGAGGCACTGCAGGTTATCGCCGGAGTCATTCCTATTGACCTCCTAGTCGAAATCAGGGCAAGACTCCACAATAAGAAGAGGAGGCGCGACGAAGCGCCCGACGAGAAATCCATTGTCGGCGAGGCGTTAGATAAGTGGCAAGAGCGCTGGCAAACAACGCCAAAGGGCAGGACGACCTTCGACTACTTTGCTAGCATCAAGGACAGACTGGAGAACCGCTGGGTGAGACCCGACCACTACACGACACAGTTCATTAGCGGCCACGGGGATTTCAACGGTAAGCTCAAGTCATTCAACCTCAGCGAATTGGACACATGTGAATGCGGCGAAATAGAAACCGCCCATCACATCTTAGAAGACTGTCCAATCTTCGATGAAGAAAGGCAGGAATTCCGAAATGCACTGGGAGAACTCGATCTGCGCTGGCCGGAAGAAAAGCGGGAGTACGTAACAAAAGACGTATACCCCCACTTCTGTCAGTTTGCAAGGAAAGTACTCCAAGCGAAGGAGGAGAAGAGAAGGAACGCCCTACGAGAAATGGGAGGCGCAACGCAGCCAGGGCGACTGCCAGGAAGAGGATCGACGCAACTGGAGGGGCAGGCAGGCCGGCCTCTAAGGCATAGTCCAAGACTGGCCCAGTGCGTGCCCGTACAACGACGGGAACAAGAGGAAGAAACCAACGAAGAGGGACTCTCCGAAGAAGAAGACGGCGACACCCAATAGTAGAGGAGCAGGAAGGAGACGAAGAAGAAGAAGATAAAACAGCGAAGAAGGGATACACGCACGAAAACACAGGACCCATGACAGGACAATACACAAAACACTGGGAACAGGAAGAGAACTAAGGATAAGAGGACAAGAAAACCAACACGAGCCGGAGATAAGACCTGCGACCGTCAGCGCAGGCGACGCTCATGCAAATGAGTGCCGTGACGGTGCAGGGACAATCGGCTGCAAAGCCAACCTGCTGGGACCGAGCTATATGCTGGCAGCTCCGCCTCCCCGTGGCCCCCGCTGGTAACGGTGCTGCGCGATGCGCGCATCGCGCGGCGCCGGCTAAGCGAGCTGCCGCCCGAAAGGGTAGGTTCAACTTGCCCACTGACCCGAAAGGAGAGGGCAGGGTTTTTCCAAGTCGCGCGCCGACCACCTATGCGCGCCGTTCCCCGGGCATTGGACGTCAGAAAGTAGGATATAAATAACATCTAGCGAAGCCAGTATGAGTGCTATACTCCGGGAATGGCGTGGCCGGCCCAACGGTCGAGCCCCTAATCGCTCAATACTACTTGTCCCTATCTACTTCCCGCAGGGAGGGCTCGCTTTGCGAGCCTATGGGGGCTGGCAAACCCACGTTCCCGCAGCCAGGGGGACCGTCGGGACAAGCGTCCCGTTACGTGAGTCCCTATGTACACCGCAAGGAAGGTTGCCGGCGGAGAGAGGCAGCCTCACTCTCTCCAAGGGGCCTTGGGTAGTAGCGCACCCACGATCCTGATGCCAAGGGTGGGACCGTCGGGGAAAGTTCAGGGTTTGTAGGCGCCCTGTAAGCCCCGCTTACGTGAGTCCCATCTGGGTCTGCCGAGCTCGGTTAGCAGGACGCCGGGCCGGCAGTGACGTGGCCGTACATCCACACGATAGTCCCACCAGCGACTTAGGCTGGTACCACGGGCGGGTCGAGTTATAGCCCGGAGGGAGTAGCGACCCCTCTGCTCGGCCAAAAATGGGTATGGACTCGTGGTGGCAGTGGTTGATGGCCAAGATGCTGGCAAGAGGGCCGAGTTAAGGTGTTCGTCCTACACCGAATGGTCTACGGCGTGTGAGCAGCGTCCCAACTGCTCCGGTACCGTCCCGGTAGACGGTAGGGCTTAGAAAGGGCCCCGTTCGACCTGAGACGAGCGACAGCCCCTGCAGGCCTAGCTAATCCAGGAAGCAGGGCACTGTGTGCCTTGCGCGATGGTTGGGCGTTTACCCAACCCCAATTGGTCCAGGGGACCCGGGTTACTGTATGGACAAAAAGTCTGGGAAAGTACCCGTTACCAAAAATTGCATATATGTATGTCCCTATCTACTTGGACACATGTGAATGCGGCGAAATAGAAACCGCCCATCACATCTTAGAAGACTGTCCAATCTTCGATGAAGAAAGGCAGGAATTCCGAAATGCACTGGGAGAACTCGATCTGCGCTGGCCGGAAGAAAAGCGGGAGTACGTAACAAAAGACGTATACCCCCACTTCTGTCAGTTTGCAAGGAAAGTACTCCAAGCGAAGGAGGAGAAGAGAAGGAACGCCCTACGAGAAATGGGAGGCGCAACGCAGCCAGGGCGACTGCCAGGAAGAGGATCGACGCAACTGGAGGGGCAGGCAGGCCGGCCTCTAAGGCATAGTCCAAGACTGGCCCAGTGCGTGCCCGTACAACGACGGGAACAAGAGGAAGAAACCAACGAAGAGGGACTCTCCGAAGAAGAAGACGGCGACACCCAATAGTAGAGGAGCAAGAAGGAGACGAAGAAGAAGAAGATAAAACAGCGAAGAAGGGATACACGCACGAAAACACAGGACCCATGACAGGACAATACACAAAACACTGGGAACAGGAAGAGAACTAAGGATAAGAGGACAAGAAAACCAACACGAGCCGGAGATAAGACCTGCGACCGTCAGCGCAGGCGACGCTCATGCAAATGAGTGCCGTGACGGTGCAGGGACAATCGGCTGCAAAGCCAACCTGCTGGGACCGAGCTATATGCTGGCAGCTCCGCCTCCCCGTGGCCCCCGCTGGTAACGGTGCTGCGCGATGCGCGCATCGCGCGGCGCCGGCTAAGCGAGCTGCCGCCCGAAGGGGTAGGTTCAACTTGCCCACTGACCCGAAAGGAGAGGGCAGGGTTTTTCCAAGTCGCGCGCCGACCACCTATGCGCGCCGTTCCCCGGGCATTGGACGTCAGAAAGTAGGATATAAATAACATCTAGCGAAGCCAGTATGAGTGCTATACTCCGGGAATGGCGTGGCCGGCCCAACGGTCGAGCCCCTAATCGCTCAATACTACTTGTCCCTATCTACTCGCGAAAATCGAAGATCTCGGGCACGAAAACTAAAATAATAGATAGTGCGAGTGCTAAAAACATAGTGCACACCGAAAGTTTAGTGGAAATTGCCGCAATAAGCGCGAGAAAAGCAAAACAAAGTGCCACGTGCGGGAGGATAGGTTAGCGGACGGCGGCAGCCATCTTGGGTCGAGCGACCGAAGCGCCGCCGCCCGGGCATCTTGGGAACCAAGAGCACGCTGCTAGGCGGCAAATTCAAATTCAAATTCAAACCCAGGGGTTTTGAACTGTGAAGAGCACGCCGCCGGACTCAGCGCGGGAGTGCTCGCGGGAACAAAGCGCCAACTGAAAGTCCGCGAGGGGGATTCAATACGCCGCTGGACATAGCCACCGGGAAGCGAACAGCCGCAGCGGCAGCCGCAAGAAGCGGCAAGGAGCCGGTGATGCCGACGCTAGGGCACTCGTCGCCAGGCGCAGAGGCCAGAGTGGTCCTCCAACCCCTGAGGAAACAGATGGAAAAGAACGAGGCCACTCCAAGCCCGAGGATACCAGAGAAGACGATGAGAGCAAGCCTGGGGAGAAACAACCCCCCCAGAGATGAGGAGAGACTGGCCGGGGAGGATAAGCGGCAAGTGCCCGATATAAAGGCACAGGCCAGTGACATAGAGAGGAAGGTCACGGCGTTCTGCTTAGACTCGGCCAGGAAAATAAACAAGGAACACGCCGCAGTAATCCTACGGCACTTCAAAGAAATGAGGGGCATTGTTGACGAGCTACTGCTCCATAATAGCTACCTGACAGGCAGGCTAGAGCAGAGTGCCGGAGATGAGAAGAATAAGGAAACGGCGATAATGAACGCCGTCAACAAAGCAACCAGGCGGCTAGAAACAGCCGTCTTGAGAACGACGCAGCAGGAACAGAGGGAGCCGACATATGCCGAAAAAGTAAAGATAACGAGCAACAAGGTCGAGCAGACGGCGGTCAAGCCGCCCAAAAATGTGGTCATAATTCGACCGGAAAGAGAAGGTGGCGAGATTCAAACGAGCGAAGAAGCACTTGACGCGGTGTTCACCCTAGTGAATCCCCGCAAGAGAGGAATCCAAGTTACGGCCGTCCGGAAAATAAAGGGAAACGGCCTAGCCGTTGAGACGACGAAGCCGGAGAGCCTAAAAGAGTTCACCGAGAACTCGAAACTAAAGGAGGCTGGACTAAAAGCTAGCACGCCGCAGCGGAGACCCCCCAGGATGATCATCTACGACGTCCCGAGGGACATTCCAGAGAAGGAGATCCTGGCCTGCATGAGGAAGCAGAACCAAGAAAGACTAAATGAGGACGACGTTGCAGCCATCAAGTTCTGCTTCAGGACCGGCAGAAAGGATCAAGAGGAGACGAACTGGGTCATCGAAGTGCCCCCCCAGGTAAGGGAGAAACTATTGAAAGGTAAGATCTTCCTCTCATGGAATGCCTGCAAAGTTAAAGATTACATAGCAATTAGTCGCTGCTACAAGTGTCAAGGATACGGACACGTGGCAAAATATTGCCGCGTTAACTACGAAATCTGCGCGCACTGTGCAGAAAGTGGGCACAGCACTAAAGAGTGCAAAGATAAGGATGGGCACGCCACCTGCGTAAACTGCAAGAGAGCAGGGAGGAAGGGCGACCACGCAGCTTCCAACGCGAAATGCCCAATGTATACGAAAGCCTTGGAAGCAATAATAGCAAGGACGCAATATGTATAAAGAGCAACGCAGGGACAGAAGAGGACTTGGGAGGAAAAGGGAAATAAGGATCCTGCAGCACAACATGCAGCGATCCAAAACAACTCCTTATGAGATCCGGACGCAAATGGACGCCGATGGGGATGACATAATATTAATGCAAGAACCATACAGCGTCGATGGGAAAATACCCGGATTCGGCACAGGAGTCGCGATCGCCTGCAGAGGGTCGAAGCACAACCCGCCAATGGCGGCCGTAGGGATAAAATCAGAGACCCTAACGCCCCTCGAGGTCGCCGAACTCTGCACAACACACTGTTCCTGCGTGCAGATAAGCGACGGGGAAACAGAGGTGTACGCGGCAAGCCTGTACTTTCCGCCGACAGGAAACATCGAGGTCGGCGTGCAACAGTTGGAGAAGGTACTACGGTGTCTCAGAGGCAAGAGGATCATCATCGGCCTGGATGCGAACGCAAAATCACCGCTGTGGTGCAGCAGGAGCACCGACGACAGAGGCGAGGCCCTAGAGGCAGTCATAGCGCAGTACGGTCTCCATGTCCTGAATCAACCAGGACAACCCCACACGTTTGAAACAACTCGACGGCGATCAAACATAGACGTGACGATGGCGAGCCCAGAGGCAATACTCCTTGTAAAGGGCTGGAGGATACGCGAAGATGGTACCTCCAGTGACCACCGGATACTGGAGACGCTCCTCGACTTCGGGACGAGAAGCACCACACCGCAGCTTCAGGAAAGACGCTATAACACGCGAAAAGCCAACTGGGAGGTATTTCAGAGTGCCCTCACAGAGAAAATGGAGGCACTCAAAGAAACAACCCTCCAGCAGGCAGAGGACGTCGAAAGAATGGCCGGGCAACTCCAGGCAACCCTGATAGGTGCCTGCGACACCGCCATCCCAAAGAAGAAATGGTACTACAGGTCAGTACCCTGGTGGACGCCCGAACTCACCAGAGCAAAGAGAAACACCTACCAGGCGAGAAGAAGGTATCAGGGGGCCAGGGACCCCGCTACGAGGGAGCAGGAGAAGCTGCGGTACAGGTCAACACGAAGGGAGTATAAGAGGATGCTGGCAAGAGCAAAAATCCAGAGCTGGCAGGACTTCGTCACCAAAGAGGGTAACAGGGAACCTTGGGGCATCGCTTACAAAACAGTCGCAAGGAAACTCAGAGGAGAGGAAACAACATCGACGCTGAAGACGCCGCTCGGATATACCTCCAACTGGCGAACGACCGCGGCAGCGATGTTGTCCGCACTTCTACCCGACGACGAGGAAGACACCGAAACGGAGGAGCAGAAGGAAATAAGGCGGAACTCGACAAACCCCCCCAACGTAGAAGACACCCCTGAATTCAGCTTCGAGGAACTCAGTGACGCCGTGAAACGGCTGAGGAAGGGGAAGTGCCCAGGCCCCGACCTGATTGAGGTCGAAATAATCCAACGGGCCTGGGGAAGAATACACCAGGAGCTCCTAAGGCTCATGAACGGCTGCCTCGCCTGGGGAATATTCCCCAAACTGTGGAAGGTCGCAAATGTTATCACCATCCCCAAGGGACCGGATCGGGACAGAAGCAATCCGAAATCCTACAGGCCAATCTGTCTGCTCTCCATGATAGGCAAGCTGCTAGAAAGGCTAATGGCCACCAGGATGGCACCTATCTTCCACGACCACGCGCTCTCCTCCGACAGACAATATGGCTTTCGCCCCGGAAGATCGACGGTGGACGCGATCATCAAGCTCCGCGAGAAAATCGAGCAAATGAGCGAGAAGAGGTACGTCCTCGCAATAGCACTCGATATATCAGGAGCCTTCGACAACGTCTGGTGGCCGAACGTGCTGCACGAGCTCAAAAGAAGAGAATGCCCCGACAACCTGTACCGGTTAACAAGGAGCTACTTCTCCGAAAGAACCGTACAGATTGCTGGGAAAAACGAAGCAGTGAGCAAGCCCGTCACGAAAGGATGCCCGCAGGGATCGGTACTGGGACCAAGTTTCTGGAATCTCGTATTTGATGACCTGCTGGCTGAGCTAGCGGAAAACGCGACGGGGTGCGAACCCATCGCGTACGCGGACGACATCGTGATTCTAATTGCCGGCAACACGAGGAACGAGCTCCAGGAAAAGGGACAGGAGGTAGTTACCCGAGTCTCTACCTGGTGCACCAGGAAGAAGCTAACGTTATCGGCACAGAAAACGGAGATGCTGCTCGTCAAAGGTAAGCTGGACGCGGAGAGGCCACCGATTATTAAGATTAGCGGCAGGAATATAAGGATGGAGCAGGCAATCAAATACCTTGGAGTGCACCTCGAAGGAGGGCTAAAAGTCAACAAGCACGTGGAGGCAATAACAGGTAAGTGTCAAAAACTCTTCAACAGCCTCGCGAGGGAGGCCAAGGCGAAATGGGGACTCGGACACGCGGCCATGCGTACTCTGTACAGAGGGCTGTACGAGCCGATAACCACATACGCCGCAGCCGGCTGGAGCGACCTACTGAAAGGGAAAGCGAGGAGCAAGCTGATAAGGTCACAGAGGATGGCACTCCTCCGAGTGACCAAGGCCTATAGAACCACGTCAACCGAGGCACTGCAGGTTATCGCCGGAGTCATTCCTATTGACCTCCTAGTCGAAATCAGGGCAAGACTCCACAATAAGAAGAGGAGGCGCGACGAAGCGCCCGACGAGAAATCCATTGTCGGCGAGGCGTTAGATAAGTGGCAAGAGCGCTGGCAAACAACGCCAAAGGGCAGGACGACCTTCGACTACTTTGCTAGCATCAAGGACAGACTGGAGAACCGCTGGGTGAGACCCGACCACTACACGACACAGTTCATTAGCGGCCACGGGGATTTCAACGGTAAGCTCAAGTCATTCAACCTCAGCGAATTGGACACATGTGAATGCGGCGAAATAGAAACCGCCCATCACATCTTAGAAGACTGTCCAATCTTCGATGAAGAAAGGCAGGAATTCCGAAATGCACTGGGAGAACTCGATCTGCGCTGGCCGGAAGAAAAGCGGGAGTACGTAACAAAAGACGTATACCCCCACTTCTGTCAGTTTGCAAGGAAAGTACTCCAAGCGAAGGAGGAGAAGAGAAGGAACGCCCTACGAGAAATGGGAGGCGCAACGCAGCCAGGGCGAATGCCAGGAAGAGGATCGACGCAACTGGAG
>NW_026108848.1:170000-177500 GCF_024516045.1 Bombus affinis
AGTTATCTCGCTTAAAAGTGTTACAAGGTAGGAATATTTTTGCATAAATGGACGTATCTCGACGTTTTACGTCGGGATTAAGCGTTTATTTGGTCGGTGGAACGTTTTCTAGAAACGGAACTATGCGACGGGACGTTGGGACTTTGAAGAAGTTCGGCCGGTGCGAAAAGACCGAAAAGGTTTTTTCGAGTTATCTCGCTTAAAAGTGTTACAAGGTAGGAATATTTTTGCATAAATGGACGTATCTCGACGTTTTACGTCGGGATTAAGCGTTTATTTGGTCGGTTGAACGTTTTCTAGAAACGGAACTATGCGACGGGACGTTGGGACTTTGAAGTATTTCGCACCGGTACGTAGGGACTTAGAAAAATTTCGGCCGGCGCGAAAAGTCCGAAATGGTTATTTCGAGTTATTTCGTTAAAAAGCGTTATAAGGTATAATTTTTTTGACAGGGATCGTTATATCTCTATTAAATACAATCGGATTAAACATTTTTGTCGAATTTTTTGAAAAATTAGCTTCCGTCGGACTGATACGACTGGGATATTTTTGCAATTTTTTCGTTAATTAATGTTACAAGGTATATATTTTTTTACATATTTCGTGTTATTTTAACGTGTTTTAATCGATTATAAAGTTATTTTTTGTCCATAGTCGATAAAACTGTATGTTTACTGATGCAATTTTTCGGTGAAAAAAAAAATTAATTTTTTGGTAAAAATGCATTTATAATATGTTAATAATGCTTGTGGTAAAATATTTCGATGGTTGGATATCGCCTTTATATAGTAGTTATTGAACGTGCGAGCGACTAAGTTCCAGCGTCCCTTCCGAACGGTACGTTGCTACGGAGGTTTTGCACCATAAGCGCGCGGCCGCTAGCCCGACCGGCGCCGGCCTTCCGGCCGGCCCCTTGGTATCTATAAGAGAAGCGTCGAGCCGGACGGTTCGGTCGGAACAGCGCTGGGCGCGTGGCTATTCTACGGCCTCGGTTGAGAATTCAGTCACCGCTCCTCGAGTCTTAGTGTATTTTACGCTATTTCTCGACTGTTCCTCCGTTCTCGTACTGGTTTTTTCTCTACACTGCTGCGCCGCGGGTCGAAGTCTAGGACGTAATGACCGTTAACGTGGCAAGCTTCCCCTTAGTCGGGAAGCTGGTGACCTGTGTGCACGTATTTGACAAAAGTTGGATGCGTGTGTGCTTGTACTTACGGAGTAGCCATTCTTGCAGAGACCATCGGTTGTAAGCTATTTGTAGCTGCACGATGGTCCTTTTGGCGTTCTGTAGAGTGCGTTATCTTCTGGTAACGCGTCTCTACAGAGGTGTTGAAGCTTATAAAAGAATATTCTTACGGTATGTCCAGCATGCGTATACGTGCTTTACCGCTAAGTTATATTCTACGAGAGAAGTTGGAGGAGAAAAGTTACAAACAGAAATAATTCTGTGAAGTATGAATCTTTGTATCGATATATGATGGTGAGAGAGGAGGAGAATTAAAGTGGCTGAGTGACGTTGTTACTGAACCATGGAACGTTGCTCTCTAAGTCATATTACATATATATATAAAATGAAAAGTCTCGTCGTACGGTGCTTACGTCCCACCTACGACACAGAGAGAACTTTTAAACGAAAATGCTGGTTTTTGGGAATATATTATAAGATCCCTGGTTGATCCTGCCAGTAGTCATATGCTTGTCTCAAAGATTAAGCCATGCATGTCTCAGTACATGCCGCATTAAGGTGAAACCGCGAATGGCTCATTAAATCAGTTATGGTTTCTTAGATCATACCTACATTTACTTGGATAACTGTGGTAATTCTAGAGCTAATACATGCAAACAGATTCCGACCAGAGATGGTAGGAATGCTTTTATTAGATCAAAACCAATCGGTGGCGGATGGCTCGTCTGTCCGTCCATCGTTTGTTTTGGTGACTCTGAATAACTTTGTGCTGATCGCATGGTCATCTAGCACCGGCGACGCATCTTTCAAATGTCTGCCTTATCAACTGTCGATGGTAGGTTCTGCGCCTACCATGGTTGTAACGGGTAACGGGGAATCAGGGTTCGATTCCGGAGAGGGAGCCTGAGAAACAGCTACCACATCCAAGGAAGGCAGCAGGCGCGCAAATTACCCACTCCCGGCACGGGGAGGTAGTGACGAAAAATAACGATACGGGACTCATCCGAGGCCCCGTAATCGGAATGAGTACACTTTAAATCCTTTAACGAGGACCAATTGGAGGGCAAGTCTGGTGCCAGCAGCCGCGGTAATTCCAGCTCCAATAGCGTATATTAAAGTTGTTGCGGTTAAAAAGCTCGTAGTTGAATCTGTGTGTCACAGTGTCGGTTCACCGCTCGCGGTGTTTAACTGGCATTATGTGGTACGTCCTATCGGTGGGCTTAGCTCCTCGCGGGCGGTCCAACTAATATCCCATCGCGGTGCTCTTCACTGAGTGTCGAGGTGGGCCGATACGTTTACTTTGAACAAATTAGAGTGCTTAAAGCAGGCTACCTTCGCCTGAATACTGTGTGCATGGAATAATGGAATAGGACCTCGGTTCTATTTTGTTGGTTTTCGGAGCCCCGAGGTAATGATTAATAGGGACAGATGGGGGCATTCGTATTGCGACGTTAGAGGTGAAATTCTTGGATCGTCGCAAGACGGACAGAAGCGAAAGCATTTGCCAAAAATGTTTTCATTAATCAAGAACGAAAGTTAGAGGTTCGAAGGCGATCAGATACCGCCCTAGTTCTAACCATAAACGATGCCAGCCAGCGATCCGCCGAAGTTCCTCCGATGACTCGGCGGGCAGCTTCCGGGAAACCAAAGCTTTTGGGTTCCGGGGGAAGTATGGTTGCAAAGCTGAAACTTAAAGGAATTGACGGAAGGGCACCACCAGGAGTGGAGCCTGCGGCTTAATTTGACTCAACACGGGAAACCTCACCAGGCCCGGACACCGGAAGGATTGACAGATTGATAGCTCTTTCTTGATTCGGTGGGTGGTGGTGCATGGCCGTTCTTAGTTGGTGGAGCGATTTGTCTGGTTAATTCCGATAACGAACGAGACTCTAGCCTGCTAAATAGACGTAACTTATGGTATCTCGAAGGCCCCCGGCTTCGGTCGGTGGGTTTTTACTACCAACGTACAAACAAATCTTCTTAGAGGAACAGGCGGCTTCTAGCCGCACGAGATTGAGCAATAACAGGTCTGTGATGCCCTTAGATGTTCTGGGCCGCACGCGCGCTACACTGAAGGAATCAGCGTGTTTTCCCTGGCCGAAAGGCCCGGGTAACCCGCTGAACCTCCTTCGTGCTAGGGATTGGGGCTTGCAATTATTCCCCATGAACGAGGAATTCCCAGTAAGCGCGAGTCATAAGCTCGCGTTGATTACGTCCCTGCCCTTTGTACACACCGCCCGTCGCTACTACCGATTGAATGATTTAGTGAGGTCTTCGGACTGGTGCGCGGCCAATGTGATAAGCATTGCCGATGTTACCGGGAAGATGACCAAACTTGATCATTTAGAGGAAGTAAAAGTCGTAACAAGGTTTCCGTAGGTGAACCTGCGGAAGGATCATTAACGATATAACACAAAAACTTAAAGAATTTGACTTGAACACTTGAAAAATACGAAACTGTATAAGTCGGTAAGGAGCCGTACTCCTCCTATATCGACGAACCAAAGTATATACGACGTATCAACAAGCTATATACTTTAACAAAGAACAGTTAAATTCGCCCGGAGCGTGGCTTACTCCGTTGGCAAAATGATGAAAAGACATAAGGAGGAGACGACCCTTCAGCTACGAAACTATATGAAGAGAAGGTGGCACTCTCTCTCGATCATCGGGATGAAGAGATACATACATATATATATATATATATATATACATACATAAACGAATTCGAGGCGCCTGCGTGAGGTCGTACACAGAAAGACCCGCCGCCTGCGAATAACAAAATATATACGAATTCGAGGCGCCTGCGTGAGGTCGTACACAGAAAGACCCGCCGTCTGCGAATATTATGATTTTATAATAAAACTATAAATGGGAACTTGAGCTTTCGAAAATTAAACTTTGACACGAATATCGAACGAAAAATTACGAATGGAAACCACCCGTAAAGAGAAATGAGATCGAGGCGCTTGCGTGAGGCCGTATACAGAAAGACCCGCCGCCACGATCTCGTATTTTTTTTTTTTGCGTCGTGGAGACCGTACAAACGAATAACAAAATCTCTAAAGTGCCTCGTGTCGGAGAGATCATGCTCGCCTATTCTCTTCTATGTTTCGTGGTCTGTGTTGCGTTTGCTCTCCTCCTAGCAACGGGACATCGAAGACTCCTCTTTGGGATCGAACGAAGCGACTAAAACGAGTCGACGAGAGCGAAAGTACGAGTAGCGAGTCGCGCATGTAGAAAGGATACCGACATATCTTCGAAGGTTCTCTTCGAAGATCCATGGATACCTTATGCGCGTCGACCTCTCGTCTCTTTCACCGCTCTCGGTCGTTCTCGAAACGTGCTTCCTACCCATAGGGCGTGTGTTCTTCGTATGTCGTTTTGTTCGAAATAACGAAACCACTTGTAACATACTCGTGGATCGGGTAACCTAGAACGAAAACGCATTGCGTGGATGTTGGCCCGCTATGATAATGATAATGATGATGATGACGATGACTATGATGACGATGCGTAGCAACGATTCGTAACTAGTCTAGCCGAAGTTGGTTCAGAGGGGACCGCAGGCTGTCTACCCTCGATGTCGTGAGTCGGACACCCGTGCCGTCGCTAGAGTTTTTTCAAAGCTCGGCTTCTGGATATTGGGAAGAAAGACCGCTCGAGGACGACGGCTGCGCGTGCGTCCCATCGAATTTTTTTTTTTATACCACCTGAACGACTAAAGTTTCGTCTAGTTCGTCGCATATAACCCGTTCAGAGGGGACCGCAGGCTGTCTATCCTCGTTGTCGTGAGTCGGACACCCGTGCCGTCGCTGAAGTTTTTTCAAAGCTCGGCTTCTGGATATTGGGAAGAAAGACCGCGCGAGGTAGATGGATGCGAGTCCCATCGAATTTTTTTATTTTTTAAAAAAACAATCACCTGAACGGAGATGTGTTCTCTTTCGTCGATTTTTCACGCTTTGAGTCGTCGCGATCGCCATCCGTTCGGAGGAGATCGCCGACTTCGAAGCCTCGATGTCGTGAGTCGGACACCCGTGCCGTCGCTAGAGTTTTTTCAAAGCTCGGCTTCTGGATATTGGGAGGAAAGACCGCTCGAGGCCGAGGGTCGCGCGAGTCCCATCGAATCTTTACATCACCCGAACGATGGAGGCGCACGCTCTTTTTCTTGAATAATTGGACGAGAGGAATGCATATCGTATTATATATACACACACACACATATATATATATATGGGCTAGCCACCGTGCGTATTTCTTCGCGAGATCGTGTGCTGCACAGAGGATTCAGAATCGGGTGTTATATCCCCGTCGTTTCCTGACGAACGGAGCTTCGATCTCGATGGTTGTTATATATCATAATGTACTTTTCGCCCGGCCGGCGGACGCGCGTATCTTCGCGCGTTCGTCGGATTTCATTTTCGAACGTTTTCGTGTCGTCGATCTTCCGGCGACTTCTGCGCGTCCGATTCCCGTTGGTCGGTCGTGTCGGATCTCGGCTTCGCTCGAACCGAGTATTAAGAGTACATGGAGTACAAGAGTTTTAAAAAATATATGAAAAGATTACCCTGAACGGTGGATCACTTGGCTCGTGGGTCGATGAAGAACGCAGCTAATTGCGCGTCAACGTGTGAACTGCAGGACACATGAACATCGACATTTCGAACGCACATTGCGGTCCACGGATACAATTCCTGGACCACGCCTGGCTGAGGGTTGCTCACGTAAACCTAAGACTGCTTGCGTTGCGTGTCGTTCCTCTCTATCTGTCTCTCTCTGTCCCTTGGTGCCTTCGACAACCCGCCGTCGTTCTTACGATACGTAGAACGTTTCAGAGTCGGAGGAAGCGCACGAAGAAGGATACGAACAAGAGCGGACGCGAGAGAACGTACGCGACGTACGAGCGATTGTTGGACGCTCGTCGGCGTTCGTCGCGGTCGTGTCGAGGCCGTGCAATTCGTACGCATGCTCGATATATAAACTATCGTGTTCACGGGAGACACTACGAAACTCTACCTCTGTCTCTCTCTGTCCCTTGGTGCCTTCGACAACCCGCCGTCGTTCTTACGATACGTAGAACGTTTCAGAGTCGGAGGAAGCGCACGAAGAAGGATACGAATAAGAGCGGAGAGAACCGTCACGGACCTGCGTGAGTGCTAGCGGCGTCGTGAGTCGTCCTTTCGTACGACCGCCCGCTTATGCACCGCTTCGTGTCGGTTATCGAATATATTATATATATATATATATATATATATATATATATATATATATATATATATATACGTAGTGTTGTCCTCGTGACCGATTTTTTTTTCATATCAGCAGATTTGCATACGTTTGCAGGTTTTCGATGAGCACGATGTCCGCGCCCCCGACGTCGTCTTAAATGAATATTATTTTGGCGAGACTGAGAGAAAGCAAATATGGGAACTCGGTCGAGAGAGGAGAGAAGGAGAACAGCCTCAGATAAAAGTAAACTTGGTAACGGTGCGGAATTTTGCCGTACAACCGTCTTTTCTTAAGACGTTTTACTCGAATAGCCCCAGGGATCTAATGCCCACTCCGTCTCTTCGTGCGTAGAGATATACTCTGCACGCGCGCGAGCGACTGACAACGACGAGGACCGTCGCATCGATGGGTCGTCGTTGCGTTTAACATACTCTGTGCTTGTAATTTATCCCCGAAAGAGAGCCGTAGATCCGGGAACGCACACGTGATTTCTTCGAGCGCTGATGACTTAGGGAGATGATCCCCAGGCGTTGCGCGGAGATCGGAGAGTACGCGTTACTTGTATCGGGACGAATTTTCCCCGTCGTTCGCGTATCTCTCTGCCCGCCGGCCCTGGCCCAAAGCCACGTTCGTCGGAAATCGTAGAAATCGTGTGCGAACTAGCGCGTGTCTATGATCGGCTACGGGTGTTTTACCAAGCTCGAGGTGTTGCGCAACGTTTCCGTACCTGACGAAGATGCGCACGAGAGTCCGTTACAAAGTCGTTGGATGGTCGTCGTCGTCATGCCAGAGAGAATCTCTGGACACGTACAGGAGAAGAGATCGTAGACGAGGAAGAAGACGATCCCCTTTGGCGAGGCTGGAGTGAAACTTTGATTTAATTAAAGACGAGGTATACACGCGCGTACGACGTGATAGTCGTGCGCGCGTGTGATTTTTTTTTAAGGCAATTCGGCGCTACAAGTACTCGAAAAACAGAGAGTGTTGGTCATCCCATGCCTTTTCGGCGTCTATCGCTGGACCGCGCATCCTAACGTCGACGGTCGTCCAGTCCCCGAACACACCACAGTGTACGTCTCGCTCGCTTT
>NW_026108848.1:180000-240000 GCF_024516045.1 Bombus affinis
TTCCTATTCCGGAACCCGGCAGCGGAACCGCATACCATTCGGGCCCTCGTAAGAGTGTTCGTCGGGGTAACCCAAAATGACCTGGAGACGCCGTCGGGAGATCCGGGAAGAGTTTTCTTTTCTGTATAAGCGTTCGAGTTCCCTGGAAACCTCTAGCAGGGAGATAGGGTTTGGAACGCGAAGAGCACCGCAGTTGCGGCGGTGTCCGGATCTTCCCCTCGGACCTTGAAAATCCAGGAGAGGGCCACGTGGAGGTGTCGCGCCGGTTCGTACCCATATCCGCAGCAGGTCTCCAAGGTAAAGAGCCTCTAGTCGATAGATTAATGTAGGTAAGGGAAGTCGGCAAATTGGATCCGTAACTTCGGAATAAGGATTGGCTCTGAGGAGCGGGGCGTGTCGGGCTTGGTCGGGAAGCGGGTTTGGCTGACGTGCCGGGCCTGGGCGAGCTGAACGGGACGCGGCGTATCTCTCTCTCGGGGGGGATATCGTCGCGCACCCCGGATCCGAGCTCGGTCCCGTGCCTTGGCCTCCCGCGGATCTTCCTTGCTGCGAGGCTTCCGTGGCGGTTTTACCGTCGCGGTCGTTCTCTTCGGCCGCCATTCAACGCTCAGCTCAGAACTGGCACGGACTAGGGGAATCCGACTGTCTAATTAAAACAAAGCATTGCGATGGCCCCCAAGGGTGTTGACGCAATGTGATTTCTGCCCAGTGCTCTGAATGTCAACGTGAAGAAATTCAAAAAAGCGCGGGTAAACGGCGGGAGTAACTATGACACTCTTAAGGTAGCCAAATGCCTCGTCATCTAATTAGTGACGCGCATGAATGGATTAACGAGATTCCCTCTGTCCCTATCTACTAGTTTCCAAGATGGCGGCAAGTGGGACGGACGCGTGCACGTCGCTCCGCAGTCTATAAACGAAAAAACCGGGCAAATTAAAAAGTTCGGGCGTAAAAATTAATTTAAAGCAAAGTGGGAGTGCCGAGGAAAACGTGTAGTTAAAAAGAATCGTGGAGATCGCCGAATTCAGAGCGAAAAAAGCTAATGTAAATCGCCACGTGCGAAAAGTGAGGTTAGCTGACGCGACGGATAGGAAAAACCGAAAAATCAAAGATCTCGGGAGCGAAAAATAATTCAATAGGCAGAGTTAGTGCTTAAAATAAAGTGCATGCAAAAATATTAGTGGAGATTTCCGCAATAAGCGCGGAAAAAGCAAAGAAAGTGCCGCGTGTGCGAAGCGAGGTTAGGCCACGTGGCGGACAAAAACGCGTAAATCGAAGATCTCGGGCACGAAACTAAAATAATAGGTAGTGCGAGTGCTAAAAAACATAGTGCACACCGAAAGTTTAGTGAAAATTGCCGCAATAAGCGCGGAAAAACAAAAGAAAGTGCCGCGTGCGCGAAGTGAGGTTAGGCCACGTGGCGGACAAAAACGCGAAAATCGAAGATCTCGGGCACGAAAACTAAAATAATAGATAGTGCGAGTGCTAAAAACATAGTGCACACCGAAAGTTTAGTGGAAATTGCCGCAATAAGCGCGAGAAAAGCAAAACAAAGTGCCACGTGCGGGAGGATAGGTTAGCGGACGCGCGGCAGCCATCTTGGGTCGAGCGACCGAAGCGCCGCCGCCCGGGCATCTTGGGAACCAAGAGCACGCTGCTAGGCGGCAAATTCAAATTCAAATTCAAACCCAGGGGTTTTGAACTGTGAAGAGCACGCCGCCGGACTCAGCGCGGGAGTGCTCGCGGGAACAAAGCGCCAACTGAAAGTCCGCGAGGGGGATTCAATACGCCGCTGGACATAGCCACCGGGAAGCGAACAGCCGCAGCGGCAGCCGCAAGAAGCGGCAAGGAGCCGGTGATGCCGACGCTAGGGCACTCGTCGCCAGGCGCAGAGGCCAGAGTGGTCCTCCAACCCCTGAGGAAACAGATGGAAAAGAACGAGGCCACTCCAAGCCCGAGGATACCAGAGAAGACGATGAGAGCAAGCCTGGGGAGAAACAACCCCCCCAGAGATGAGGAGAGATTGGCCGGGGAGGATAAGCGGCAAGTGCCCGATATAAAGGCACAGGCCAGTGACATAGAGAGGAAGGTCACGGCGTTCTGCTTAGACTCGGCCAGGAAAATAAACAAGGAACACGCCGCAGTAATCCTACGGCACTTCAAAGAAATGAGGGGCATTGTTGACGAGCTACTGCTCCATAATAGCTACCTGACAGGCAGGCTAGAGCAGAGTGCCGGAGATGAGAAGAATAAGGAAACGGCGATAATGAACGCCGTCAACAAAGCAACCAGGCGGCTAGAAACAGCCGTCTTGAGAACGACGCAGCAGGAACAGAGGGAGCCGACATATGCCGAAAAAGTAAAGATAACGAGCAACAAGGTCGAGCAGACGGCGGTCAAGCCGCCCAAAAATGTGGTCATAATTCGACCGGAAAGAGAAGGCGGCGAGATTCAAACGAGCGAAGAAGCACTTGACGCGGTGTTCACCCTAGTGAATCCCCGCAAGAGAGGAATCCAAGTTACGGCCGTCCGGAAAATAAAGGGAAACGGCCTAGCCGTTGAGACGACGAAGCCGGAGAGCCTAAAAGAGTTCACCGAGAACTCGAAACTAAAGGAGGCTGGACTAAAAGCTAGCACGCCGCAGCGGAGACCCCCCAGGATGATCATCTACGACGTCCCGAGGGACATTCCAGAGAAGGAGATCCTGGCCTGCATGAGGAAGCAGAACCAAGAAAGACTAAATGAGGACGACGTTGCAGCCATCAAGTTCTGCTTCAGGACCGGCAGAAAGGATCAAGAGGAGACGAACTGGGTCATCGAAGTGCCCCCCCAGGTAAGGGAGAAACTATTGAAAGGTAAGATCTTCCTCTCATGGAATGCCTGCAAAGTTAAAGATTACATAGCAATTAGTCGCTGCTACAAGTGTCAAGGATACGGACACGTGGCAAAATATTGCCGCGTTAACTACGAAATCTGCGCGCACTGTGCAGAAAGTGGGCACAGCACTAAAGAGTGCAAAGATAAGGATGGGCACGCCACCTGCGTAAACTGCAAGAGAGCAGGGAGGAAGGGCGACCACGCAGCTTCCAACGCGAAATGCCCAATGTATACGAAAGCCTTGGAAGCAATAATAGCAAGGACGCAATATGTATAAAGAGCAACGCAGGGACAGAAGAGGACTTGGGAGGAAAAGGGAAATAAGGATCCTGCAGCACAACATGCAGCGATCCAAAACAACTCCTTATGAGATCCGGACGCAAATGGACGCCGATGGGGATGACATAATATTAATGCAAGAACCATACAGCGTCGATGGGAAAATACCCGGATTCGGCACAGGAGTCGCGATCGCCTGCAGAGGGTCGAAGCACAACCCGCCAATGGCGGCCGTAGGGATAAAATCAGAGACCCTAACGCCCCTCGAGGTCGCCGAACTCTGCACAACACACTGTTCCTGCGTGCAGATAAGCGACGGGGAAACAGAGGTGTACGCGGCAAGCCTGTACTTTCCGCCGACAGGAAACATCGAGGTCGGCGTGCAACAGTTGGAGAAGGTACTACGGTGTCTCAGAGGCAAGAGGATCATCATCGGCCTGGATGCGAACGCAAAATCACCGCTGTGGTGCAGCAGGAGCACCGACGACAGAGGCGAGGCCCTAGAGGCAGTCATAGCGCAGTACGGTCTCCATGTCCTGAATCAACCAGGACAACCCCACACGTTTGAAACAACTCGAGGGCGATCAAACATAGACGTGACGATGGCGAGCCCAGAGGCAATACTCCTTGTAAAGGGCTGGAGGATACGCGAAGATGGTACCTCCAGTGACCACCGGATACTGGAGACGCTCCTCGACTTCGGGACGAGAAGCACCACACCGCAGCTTCAGGAAAGACGCTATAACACGCGAAAAGCCAACTGGGAGGTATTTCAGAGTGCCCTCACAGAGAAAATGGAGGCACTCAAAGAAACAACCCTCCAGCAGGCAGAGGACGTCGAAAGAATGGCCGGGCAACTCCAGGCAACCCTGATAGGTGCCTGCGACACCGCCATCCCAAAGAAGAAATGGTACTACAGGTCAGTACCCTGGTGGACGCCCGAACTCACCAGAGCAAAGAGAAACACCTACCAGGCGAGAAGAAGGTATCAGGGGGCCAGGGACCCCGCTACGAGGGAGCAGGAGAAGCTGCGGTACAGGTCAACACGAAAGGAGTATAAGAGGATGCTGGCAAGAGCAAAAATCCAGAGCTGGCAGGACTTCGTCACCAAAGAGGGTAACAGGGAACCTTGGGGCATCGCTTACAAAACAGTCGCAAGGAAACTCAGAGGAGAGGAAACAACATCGACGCTGAAGACGCCGCTCGGATATACCTCCAACTGGCGAACGACCGCGGCAGCGATGTTGTCCGCACTTCTACCCGACGACGAGGAAGACACCGAAACGGAGGAGCAGAAGGAAATAAGGCGGAACTCGACAAACCCCCCCAACGTAGAAGACACCCCTGAATTCAGCTTCGAGGAACTCAGTGACGCCGTGAAACGGCTGAGGAAGGGGAAGTGCCCAGGCCCCGACCTGATTGAGGTCGAAATAATCCAACGGGCCTGGGGAAGAATACACCAGGAGCTCCTAAGGCTCATGAACGGCTGCCTCGCCTGGGGAATATTCCCCAAACGGTGGAAGGTCGCAAATGTTATCACCATCCCCAAGGGACCGGATCGGGACAGAAGCAATCCGAAATCCTACAGGCCAATCTGTCTGCTCTCCATGATAGGCAAGCTGCTAGAAAGGCTAATGGCCACCAGGATGGCACCTATCTTCCACGACCACGCGCTCTCCTCCGACAGACAATATGGCTTTCGCCCCGGAAGATCGACGGTGGACGCGATCATCAAGCTCCGCGAGAAAATCGAGCAAATGAGCGAGAAGAGGTACGTCCTCGCAATAGCACTCGATATATCAGGAGCCTTCGACAACGTCTGGTGGCCGAACGTGCTGCACGAGCTCAAAAGAAGAGAATGCCCCGACAACCTGTACCGGTTAACAAGGAGCTACTTCTCCGAAAGAACCGTACAGATTGCTGGGAAAAACGAAGCAGTGAGCAAGCCCGTCACGAAAGGATGCCCGCAGGGATCGGTACTGGGACCAAGTTTCTGGAATCTCGTATTTGATGACCTGCTGGCTGAGCTAGCGGGAAACGCGACAGGGTGCGAACCCATCGCGTACGCGGACGACATCGTGATTCTAATTGCCGGCAACACGAGGAACGAGCTCCAGGAAAAGGGACAGGAGGTAGTTACCCGAGTCTCTACCTGGTGCACCAGGAAGAAGCTAACGTTATCGGCACAGAAAACGGAGATGCTGCTCGTCAAAGGTAAGCTGGACGCGGAGAGGCCACCGATTATTAAGATTAGCGGCAGGAATATAAGGATGGAGCAGGCAATCAAATACCTCGGAGTGCACCTCGAAGGAGGGCTAAAAGTCAACAAGCACGTGGAGGCAATAACAGGTAAGTGTCAAAAACTCTTCAACAGCCTCGCGAGGGTGGCCAAGGCGAAATGGGGACTCGGACACGCAGCCATGCGTACTCTGTACAGAGGGCTGTACGAGCCGATAACCACATACGCCGCAGCCGGCTGGAGCGACCTACTGAAAGGGAAAGCGAGGAGCAAGCTGATAAGGTCACAGAGGATGGCACTCCTCCGAGTGACCAAGGCCTATAGAACCACGTCAACCGAGGCACTGCAGGTTATCGCAGGAGTCATTCCTATTGACCTCCTAGTCGAAATCAGGGCAAGACTCCACAATAAGAAGAGGAGGCGCGACGAAGCGCCCGACGAGAAATCCATTGTCGGCGAGGCGTTAGATAAGTGGCAAGAGCGCTGGCAAACAACGCCAAAGGGCAGGACGACCTTCGACTACTTTGCTAGCATCAAGGACAGACTGGAGAACCGCTGGGTGAGACCCGACCACTACACGACACAGTTCATTAGCGGCCACGGGGATTTCAACGGTAAGCTCAAGTCATTCAACCTCAGCGAATTGGACACATGTGAATGCGGCGAAATAGAAACCGCCCATCACATCTTAGAAGACTGTCCAATCTTCGATGAAGAAAGGCAGGAATTCCGAAATGCACTGGGAGAACTCGATCTGCGCTGGCCGGAAGAAAAGCGGGAGTACGTAACAAAAGACGTATACCCCCACTTCTGTCAGTTTGCAAGGAAAGTACTCCAAGCGAAGGAGGAGAAGAGAAGGAACGCCCTACGAGAAATGGGAGGTGCAACGCAGCCAGGGCGACTGCCAGGAAGAGGATCGACGCAACTGGAGGGGCAGGCAGGCCGGCCTCTAAGGCATAGTCCAAGACTGGCCCAGTGCGTGCCCGTACAACGACGGGAACAAGAGGAAGAAACCAACGAAGAGGGACTCTCCGAAGAAGAAGACGGCGACACCCAATAGTAGAGGAGCAGGAAGGAGACGAAGAAGAAGAAGATAAAACAGCGAAGAAGGGATACACGCACGAAAACACAGGACCCATGACAGGACAATACACAAAACACTGGGAACAGGAAGAGAACTAAGGATAAGAGGACAAGAAAACCAACACGAGCCGGAGATAAGACCTGCGACCGTCAGTGCAGGCGACGCTCACGCAAATGAGTGCCGTGACGGTGCAGGGACAATCGGCTGCAAAGCCAACCTGCTGGGACCGAGCTATATGCTGGCAGCTCCGCCTCCCCGTGGCCCCCGCTGGTAACGGTGCTGCGCGATGCGCGCATCGCGCGGCGCCGGCTAAGCGAGCTGCCGCCCGAAAGGGTAGGTTCAACTTGCCCACTGACCCGAAAGGAGAGGGCAGGGTTTTTCCAAGTCGCGCGCCGACCACCTATGCGCGCCGTTCCCCGGGCATTGGACGTCAGAAAGTAGGATATAAATAACATCTAGCGAAGCCAGTATGAGTGCTACACTCCGGGAATGGCGTGGCCGGCCCAACGGTCGAGCCCCTAATCGCTCAATACTACTTGTCCCTATCTACTCCCCCCCAGAGATGAGGAGAGATTGGCCGGGGAGGATAAGCGGCAAGTGCCCGATATAAAGGCACAGGCCAGTGACATAGAGAGGAAGGTCACGGCGTTCTGCTTAGACTCGGCCAGGAAAATAAACAAGGAACACGCCGCAGTAATCCTACGGCACTTCAAAGAAATGAGGGGCATTGTTGACGAGCTACTGCTCCATAATAGCTACCTGACAGGCAGGCTAGAGCAGAGTGCCGGAGATGAGAAGAATAAGGAAACGGCGATAATGAACGCCGTCAACAAAGCAACCAGGCGGCTAGAAACAGCCGTCTTGAGAACGACGCAGCAGGAACAGAGGGAGCCGACATATGCCGAAAAAGTAAAGATAACGAGCAACAAGGTCGAGCAGACGGCGGTCAAGCCGCCCAAAAATGTGGTCATAATTCGACCGGAAAGAGAAGGTGGCGAGATTCAAACGAGCGAAGAAGCACTTGACGCGGTGTTCACCCTAGTGAATCCCCGCAAGAGAGGAATCCAAGTTACGGCCGTCCGGAAAATAAAGGGAAACGGCCTAGCCGTTGAGACGACGAAGCCGGAGAGCCTAAAAGAGTTCACCGAGAACTCGAAACTAAAGGAGGCTGGACTAAAAGCTAGCACGCCGCAGCGGAGACCCCCCAGGATGATCATCTACGACGTCCCGAGGGACATTCCAGAGAAGGAGATCCTGGCCTGCATGAGGAAGCAGAACCAAGAAAGACTAAATGAGGACGACGTTGCAGCCATCAAGTTCTGCTTCAGGACCGGCAGAAAGGATCAAGAGGAGACGAACTGGGTCATCGAAGTGCCCCCCCAGGTAAGGGAGAAACTATTGAAAGGTAAGATCTTCCTCTCATGGAATGTCTGCAAAGTTAAAGATTACATAGCAATTAGTCGCTGCTACAAGTGTCAAGGATACGGACACGTGGCAAAATATTGCCGCGTTAACTACGAAATCTGCGCGCACTGTGCAGAAAGTGGGCACAGCACTAAAGAGTGCAAAGATAAGGATGGGCACGCCACCTGCGTAAACTGCAAGAGAGCAGGGAGGAAGGGCGACCACGCAGCTTCCAACGCGAAATGCCCAATGTATACGAAAGCCTTGGAAGCAATAATAGCAAGGACGCAATATGTATAAAGAGCAACACAGGGACAGAAGAGGACTTGGGAGGAAAAGGGAAATAAGGATCCTGCAGCACAACATGCAGCGATCCAAAACAACTCCTTATGAGATCCGGACGCAAATGGACGCCGATGGGGATGACATAATATTAATGCAAGAACCATACAGCGTCGATGGGAAAATACCCGGATTCGGCACAGGAGTCGCGATCGCCTGCAGAGGGTCGAAGCACAACCCGCCAATGGCGGCCGTAGGGATAAAATCAGAGACCCTAACGCCCCTCGAGGTCGCCGAACTCTGCACAACACACTGTTCCTGCGTGCAGATAAGCGACGGGGAAACAGAGGTGTACGCGGCAAGCCTGTACTTTCCGCCGACAGGAAACATCGAGGTCGGCGTGCAACAGTTGGAGAAGGTACTACGGTGTCTCAGAGGCAAGAGGATCATCATCGGCCTGGATGCGAACGCAAAATCACCGCTGTGGTGCAGCAGGAGCACCGACGACAGAGGCGAGGCCCTAGAGGCAGTCATAGCGCAGTACGGTCTCCATGTCCTGAATCAACCAGGACAACCCCACACGTTTGAAACAACTCGAGGGCGATCAAACATAGTCGTGACGATGGCGAGCCCAGAGGCAATACTCCTTGTAAAGGGCTGGAGGATACGCGAAGATGGTACCTCCAGTGACCACCGGATACTGGAGACGCTCCTCGACTTCGGGACGAGAAGCACCACACCGCAGCTTCAGGAAAGACGCTATAACACGCGAAAAGCCAACTGGGAGGTATTTCAGAGTGCCCTCACAGAGAAAATGGAGGCACTCAAAGAAACAACCCTCCAGCAGGCAGAGGACGTCGAAAGAATGGCCGGGCAACTCCAGGCAACCCTGATAGGTGCCTGCGACACCGCCATCCCAAAGAAGAAATGGTACTACAGGTCAGTACCCTGGTGGACGCCCGAACTCACCAGAGCAAAGAGAAACACCTACCAGGCGAGAAGAAGGTATCAGGGGGCCAGGGACCCCGCTACGAGGGAGCAGGAGAAGCTGCGGTACAGGTCAACACGAAAGGAGTATAAGAGGATGCTGGCAAGAGCAAAAATCCAGAGCTGGCAGGACTTCGTCACCAAAGAGGGTAACAGGGAACCTTGGGGCATCGCTTACAAAACAGTCGCAAGGAAACTCAGAGGAGAGGAAACAACATCGACGCTGAAGACGCCGCTCGGATATACCTCCAACTGGCGAACGACCGCGGCAGCGATGTTGTCCGCACTTCTACCCGACGACGAGGAAGACACCGAAACGGAGGAGCAGAAGGAAATAAGGCGGAACTCGACAAACCCCCCCAACGTAGAAGACACCCCTGAATTCAGCTTCGAGGAACTCAGTGACGCCGTGAAACGGCTGAGGAAGGGGAAGTGCCCAGGCCCCGACCTGATTGAGGTCGAAATAATCCAACGGGCCTGGGGAAGAATACACCAGGAGCTCCTAAGGCTCATGAACGGCTGCCTCGCCTGGGGAATATTCCCCAAACGGTGGAAGGTCGCAAATGTTATCACCATCCCCAAGGGACCGGATCGGGACAGAAGCAATCCGAAATCCTACAGGCCAATCTGTCTGCTCTCCATGATAGGCAAGCTGCTAGAAAGGCTAATGGCCACCAGGATGGCACCTATCTTCCACGACCACGCGCTCTCCTCCGACAGACAATATGGCTTTCGCCCCGGAAGATCGACGGTGGACGCGATCATCAAGCTCCGCGAGAAAATCGAGCAAATGAGCGAGAAGAGGTACGTCCTCGCAATAGCACTCGATATATCAGGAGCCTTCGACAACGTCTGGTGGCCGAACGTGCTGCACGAGCTCAAAAGAAGAGAATGCCCCGACAACCTGTACCGGTTAACAAGGAGCTACTTCTCCGAAAGAACCGTACAGATTGCTGGGAAAAACGAAGCAGTGAGCAAGCCCGTCACGAAAGGATGCCCGCAGGGATCGGTACTGGGACCAAGTTTCTGGAATCTCGTATTTGATGACCTGCTGGCTGAGCTAGCGGAAAACGCGTCGGGGTGCGAACCCATCGCGTACGCGGACGACATCGTGATTCTAATTGCCGGCAACACGAGGAACGAGCTCCAGGAAAAGGGACAGGAGGTAGTTACCCGAGTCTCTACCTGGTGCACCAGGAAGAAGCTAACGTTATCGGCACAGAAAACGGAGATGCTGCTCGTCAAAGGTAAGCTGGACGCGGAGAGGCCACCGATTATTAAGATTAGCGGCAGGAATATAAGGATGGAGCAGGCAATCAAATACCTTGGAGTGCACCTCGAAGGAGGGCTGAAAGTCAACAAGCACGTGGAGGCAATAACAGGTAAGTGTCAAAAACTCTTCAACAGCCTCGCGAGGGTGGCCAAGGCGAAATGGGGACTCGGACACGCGGCCATGCGTACTCTGTACAGAGGGCTGTACGAGCCGATAACCACATACGCCGCAGCCGGCTGGAGCGACCTACTGAAAGGGAAAGCGAGGAGCAAGCTGATAAGGTCACAGAGGATGGCACTCCTTCGAGTGACCAAGGCCTATAGAACCACGTCAACCGAGGCACTGCAGGTTATCGCCGGAGTCATTCCTATTGACCTCCTAGTCGAAATCAGGGCAAGACTCCACAATAAGAAGAGGAGGCGCGACGAAGCGCCCGACGAGAAATCGATTGTCGGCGAGGCGTTAGATAAGTGGCAAGAGCGCTGGCAAACAACGCCAAAGGGCAGGACGACCTTCGACTACTTTGCTAGCATCAAGGACAGACTGGAGAACCGCTGGGTGAGACCCGACCACTACACGACACAGTTCATTAGCGGCCACGGGGATTTCAACGGTAAGCTCAAGTCATTCAACCTCAGCGAATTGGACACATGTGAATGCGGCGAAATAGAAACCGCCCATCACATCTTAGAAGACTGTCCAATCTTCGATGAAGAAAGGCAGGAATTCCGAAATGCACTGGGAGAACTCGATCTGCGCTGGCCGGAAGAAAAGCGGGAGTACGTAACAAAAGACGTATACCCCCACTTCTGTCAGTTTGCAAGGAAAGTACTCCAAGCGAAGGAGGAGAAGAGAAGGAACGCCCTACGAGAAATGGGAGGCGCAACGCAGCCAGGGCGAATGCCAGGAAGAGGATCGACGCAACTGGAGGGGCAGGCAGGCCGGCCTCTAAGGCATAGTCCAAGACTGGCCCAGAGCGTGCCCGTACAACGACGGGAACAAGAGGAAGAAACCAACGAAGAGGGACTCTCCGAAGAAGAAGACGGCGACACCCAATAGTAGAGGAGCAGGAAGGAGACGAAGAAGAAGAAGATAAAACAGCGAAGAAGGGATACACGCACGAAAACACAGGACCCATGACAGGACAATACACAAAACACTGGGAACAGGAAGAGAACTAAGGATAAGAGGACAAGAAAACCAACACGAGCCGGAGATAAGACCTGCGACCGTCAGCGCAGGCGACGCTCATGCAAATGAGTGCCGTGACGGTGCAGGGACAATCGGCTGCAAAGCCAACCTGCTGGGACCGAGCTATATGCTGGCAGCTCCGCCTCCCCGTGGCCCCCGCTGGTAACGGTGCTGCGCGATGCGCGCATCGCGCGGCGCCGGCTAAGCGAGCTGCCGCCCGAAAGGGTAGGTTCAACTTGCCCACTGACCCGAAAGGAGAGGGCAGGGTTTTTCCAAGTCGCGCGCCGACCACCTATGCGCGCCGTTCCCCGGGCATTGGACGTCAGAAAGTAGGATATAAATAACATCTAGCGAAGCCAGTATGAGTGCTATACTCCGGGAATGGCGTGGCCGGCCCAACGGTCGAGCCCCTAATCGCTCAATACTACTTGTCCCTATCTACTTCCCGCAGGGAGGGCTCGCTTTGCGAGCCTATGGGGGCTGGCAAACCCACGTTCCCGCAGCCAGGGGGACCGTCGGGACAAGCGTCCCGTTACGTGAGTCCCTATGTACACCGCAAGGAAGGTTGCCGGCGGAGAGAGGCAGCCTCACTCTCTCCAAGGGGCCTTGGGTAGTAGCGCACCCACGATCCTGATGCCAAGGGTGGGACCGTCGGGGAAAGTTCAGGGTTTGTAGGCGCCCTGTAAGCCCCGCTTACGTGAGTCCCATCTGGGTCTGCCGAGCTCGGTTAGCAGGACGCCGGGCCGGTAGTGACGTGGCCGTACATCCACACGATAGTCCCACCAGCGACTTAGGCTGGTACCACGGGCGGGTCGAGTTATAGCCCGGAGGGAGTAGCGACCCCTCTGCTCGGCCAAAAATGGGTATGGACTCGTGGTGGCAGTGGTTGATGGCCAAGATGCTGGCAAGAGGGCCGAGTTAAGGTGTTCGTCCTACACCGAATGGTCTACGGCGTGTGAGCAGCGTCCCAACTGCTCCGGTACCGTCCCGGTAGACGGTAGGGCTTAGAAAGGGCCCCGTTCGACCTGAGACGAGCGACAGCCCCTGCAGGCCTAGCTAATCCAGGAAGCAGGGCACTGTGTGCCTTGCGCGATGGTTGGGCGTTTACCCAACCCCAATTGGTCCAGGGGACCCGGGTTACTGTATGGACAAAAAGTCTGGGAAAGTACCCGTTACCAAAAATTGCATATATGTATGTATGTCCCTATCTACTAGTTTCCAAGATGGCGGCAAGTGGGACGGACGCGTGCACGTCGCTCCGCAGTCTATAAACGAAAAAACCGGGCAAATTAAAAAGTTCGGGCGTAAAAATTAATTTAAAGCAAAGTGGGAGTGCCGAGGAAAACGTGTAGTTAAAAAGAATCGTGGAGATCGCCGAATTCAGAGCGAAAAAAGCTAATGTAAATCGCCACGTGCGAAAAGTGAGGTTAGCTGACGCGACGGATAGGAAAAACCGAAAAATCAAAGATCTCGGGAGCGAAAAATAATTCAATAGGCAGAGTTAGTGCTTAAAATAAAGTGCATGCAAAAATATTAGTGGAGATTTCCGCAATAAGCGCGGAAAAAGCAAAGAAAGTGCCGCGTGTGCGAAGCGAGGTTAGGCCACGTGGCGGACAAAAACGCGTAAATCGAAGATCTCGGGCACGAAACTAAAATAATAGGTAGTGCGAGTGCTAAAAAACATAGTGCACACCGAAAGTTTAGTGAAAATTGCCGCAATAAGCGCGGAAAAACAAAAGAAAGTGCCGCGTGCGCGAAGTGAGGTTAGGCCACGTGGCGGACAAAAACGCGAAAATCGAAGATCTCGGGCACGAAAACTAAAATAATAGATAGTGCGAGTGCTAAAAACATAGTGCACACCGAAAGTTTAGTGGAAATTGCCGCAATAAGCGCGAGAAAAGCAAAACAAAGTGCCACGTGCGGGAGGATAGGTTAGCGGACGCGCGGCAGCCATCTTGGGTCGAGCGACCGAAGCGCCGCCGCCCGGGCATCTTGGGAACCAAGAGCACGCTGCTAGGCGGCAAATTCAAATTCAAATTCAAACCCAGGGGTTTTGAACTGTGAAGAGCACGCCGCCGGACTCAGCGCGGGAGTGCTCGCGGGAACAAAGCGCCAACTGAAAGTCCGCGAGGGGGATTCAATACGCCGCTGGACATAGCCACCGGGAAGCGAACAGCCGCAGCGGCAGCCGCAAGAAGCGGCAAGGAGCCGGTGATGCCGACGCTAGGGCACTCGTCGCCAGGCGCAGAGGCCAGAGTGGTCCTCCAACCCCTGAGGAAACAGATGGAAAAGAACGAGGCCACTCCAAGCCCGAGGATACCAGAGAAGACGATGAGAGCAAGCCTGGGGAGAAACAACCCCCCCAGAGATGAGGAGAGATTGGCCGGGGAGGATAAGCGGCAAGTGCCCGATATAAAGGCACAGGCCAGTGACATAGAGAGGAAGGTCACGGCGTTCTGCTTAGACTCGGCCAGGAAAATAAACAAGGAACACGCCGCAGTAATCCTACGGCACTTCAAAGAAATGAGGGGCATTGTTGACGAGCTACTGCTCCATAACAGCTACCTGACAGGCAGGCTAGAGCAGAGTGCCGGAGATGAGAAGAATAAGGAAACGGCGATAATGAACGCCGTCAACAAAGCAACCAGGCGGCTAGAAACAGCCGTCTTGAGAACGACGCAGCAGGAACAGAGGGAGCCGACATATGCCGAAAAAGTAAAGATAACGAGCAACAAGGTCGAGCAGACGGCGGTCAAGCCGCCCAAAAATGTGGTCATAATTCGACCGGAAAGAGAAGGTGGCGAGATTCAAACGAGCGAAGAAGCACTTGACGCGGTGTTCACCCTAGTGAATCCCCGCAAGAGAGGAATCCAAGTTACGGCCGTCCGGAAAATAAAGGGAAACGGCCTAGCCGTTGAGACGACGAAGCCGGAGAGCCTAAAAGAGTTCACCGAGAACTCGAAACTAAAGGAGGCTGGACTAAAAGCTAGCACGCCGCAGCGGAGACCCCCCAGGATGATCATCTACGACGTCCCGAGGGACATTCCAGAGAAGGAGATCCTGGCCTGCATGAGGAAGCAGAACCAAGAAAGACTAAATGAGGACGACGTTGCAGCCATCAAGTTCTGCTTCAGGACCGGCAGAAAGGATCAAGAGGAGACGAACTGGGTCATCGAAGTGCCCCCCCAGGTAAGGGAGAAACTATTGAAAGGTAAGATCTTCCTCTCATGGAATGCCTGCAAAGTTAAAGATTACATAGCAATTAGTCGCTGCTACAAGTGTCAAGGATACGGACACGTGGCAAAATATTGCCGCGTTAACTACGAAATCTGCGCGCACTGTGCAGAAAGTGGGCACAGCACTAAAGAGTGCAAAGATAAGGATGGGCACGCCACCTGCGTAAACTGCAAGAGAGCAGGGAGGAAGGGCGACCACGCAGCTTCCAACGCGAAATGCCCAATGTATACGAAAGCCTTGGAAGCAATAATAGCAAGGACGCAATATGTATAAAGAGCAACGCAGGGACAGAAGAGGACTTGGGAGGAAAAGGGAAATAAGGATCCTGCAGCACAACATGCAGCGATCCAAAACAACTCCTTATGAGATCCGGACGCAGATGGACGCCGATGGGGATGACATAATATTAATGCAAGAACCATACAGCGTCGATGGGAAAATACCCGGATTCGGCACAGGAGTCGCGATCGCCTGCAGAGGGTCGAAGCACAACCCGCCAATGGCGGCCGTAGGGATAAAATCAGAGACCCTAACGCCCCTCGAGGTCGCCGAACTCTGCACAACACACTGTTCCTGCGTGCAGATAAGCGACGGGGAAACAGAGGTGTACGCGGCAAGCCTGTACTTTCCGCCGACAGGAAACATCGAGGTCGGCGTGCAACAGTTGGAGAAGGTACTACGGTGTCTCAGAGGCAAGAGGATCATCATCGGCCTGGATGCGAACGCAAAATCACCGCTGTGGTGCAGCAGGAGCACCGACGACAGAGGCGAGGCCCTAGAGGCAGTCATAGCGCAGTACGGTCTCCATGTCCTGAATCAACCAGGACAACCCCACACGTTTGAAACAACTCGAGGGCGATCAAACATAGACGTGACGATGGCGAGCCCAGAGGCAATACTCCTTGTAAAGGGCTGGAGGATACGCGAAGATGGTACCTCCAGTGACCACCGGATACTGGAGACGCTCCTCGACTTCGGGACGAGAAGCACCACACCGCAGCTTCAGGAAAGACGCTATAACACGCGAAAAGCCAACTGGGAGGTATTTCAGAGTGCCCTCACAGAGAAAATGGAGGCACTCAAAGAAACAACCCTCCAGCAGGCAGAGGACGTCGAAAGAATGGCCGGGCAACTCCAGGCAACCCTGATAGGTGCCTGCGACACCGCCATCCCAAAGAAGAAATGGTACTACAGGTCAGTACCCTGGTGGACGCCCGAACTCACCAGAGCAAAGAGAAACACCTACCAGGCGAGAAGAAGGTATCAGGGGGCCAGGGACCCCGCTACGAGGGAGCAGGAGAAGCTGCGGTACAGGTCAACACGAAAGGAGTATAAGAGGATGCTGGCAAGAGCAAAAATCCAGAGCTGGCAGGACTTCGTCACCAAAGAGGGTAACAGGGAACCTTGGGGCATCGCTTACAAAACAGTCGCAAGGAAACTCAGAGGAGAGGAAACAACATCGACGCTGAAGACGCCGCTCGGATATACCTCCAACTGGCGAACGACCGCGGCAGCGATGTTGTCCGCACTTCTACCCGACGACGAGGAAGACACCGAAACGGAGGAGCAGAAGGAAATAAGGCGGAACTCGACAAACCCCCCCAACGTAGAAGACACCCCTGAATTCAGCTTCGAGGAACTCAGTGACGCCGTGAAACGGCTGAGGAAGGGGAAGTGCCCAGGCCCCGACCTGATTGAGGTCGAAATAATCCAACGGGCCTGGGGAAGAATACACCAGGAGCTCCTAAGGCTCATGAACGGCTGCCTCGCCTGGGGAATATTCCCCAAACGGTGGAAGGTCGCAAATGTTATCACCATCCCCAAGGGACCGGATCGGGACAGAAGCAATCCGAAATCCTACAGGCCAATCTGTCTGCTCTCCATGATAGGCAAGCTGCTAGAAAGGCTAATGGCCACCAGGATGGCACCTATCTTCCACGACCACGCGCTCTCCTCCGACAGACAATATGGCTTTCGCCCCGGAAGATCGACGGTGGACGCGATCATCAAGCTCCGCGAGAAAATCGAGCAAATGAGCGAGAAGAGGTACGTCCTCGCAATAGCACTCGATATATCAGGAGCCTTCGACAACGTCTGGTGGCCGAACGTGCTGCACGAGCTCAAAAGAAGAGAATGCCCCGACAACCTGTACCGGTTAACAAGGAGCTACTTCTCCGAAAGAACCGTACAGATTGCTGGGAAAAACGAAGCAGTGAGCAAGCCCGTCACGAAAGGATGCCCGCAGGGATCGGTACTGGGACCAAGTTTCTGGAATCTCGTATTTGATGACCTGCTGGCTGAGCTAGCGGGAAACGCGACAGGGTGCGAACCCATCGCGTACGCGGACGACATCGTGATTCTAATTGCCGGCAACACGAGGAACGAGCTCCAGGAAAAGGGACAGGAGGTAGTTACCCGAGTCTCTACCTGGTGCACCAGGAAGAAGCTAACGTTATCGGCACAGAAAACGGAGATGCTGCTCGTCAAAGGTAAGCTGGACGCGGAGAGGCCACCGATTATTAAGATTAGCGGCAGGAATATAAGGATGGAGCAGGCAATCAAATACCTCGGAGTGCACCTCGAAGGAGGGCTAAAAGTCAACAAGCACGTGGAGGCAATAACAGGTAAGTGTCAAAAACTCTTCAACAGCCTCGCGAGGGTGGCCAAGGCGAAATGGGGACTCGGACACGCAGCCATGCGTACTCTGTACAGAGGGCTGTACGAGCCGATAACCACATACGCCGCAGCCGGCTGGAGCGACCTACTGAAAGGGAAAGCGAGGAGCAAGCTGATAAGGTCACAGAGGATGGCACTCCTCCGAGTGACCAAGGCCTATAGAACCACGTCAACCGAGGCACTGCAGGTTATCGCAGGAGTCATTCCTATTGACCTCCTAGTCGAAATCAGGGCAAGACTCCACAATAAGAAGAGGAGGCGCGACGAAGCGCCCGACGAGAAATCCATTGTCGGCGAGGCGTTAGATAAGTGGCAAGAGCGCTGGCAAACAACGCCAAAGGGCAGGACGACCTTCGACTACTTTGCTAGCATCAAGGACAGACTGGAGAACCGCTGGGTGAGACCCGACCACTACACGACACAGTTCATTAGCGGCCACGGGGATTTCAACGGTAAGCTCAAGTCATTCAACCTCAGCGAATTGGACACATGTGAATGCGGCGAAATAGAAACCGCCCATCACATCTTAGAAGACTGTCCAATCTTCGATGAAGAAAGGCAGGAATTCCGAAATGCACTGGGAGAACTCGATCTGCGCTGGCCGGAAGAAAAGCGGGAGTACGTAACAAAAGACGTATACCCCCACTTCTGACAGTTTGCAAGGAAAGTACTCCAAGCGAAGGAGGAGAAGAGAAGGAACGCCCTACGAGAAATGGGAGGCGCAACGCAGCCAGGGCGACTGCCAGGAAGAGGATCGACGCAACTGGAGGGGCTGGCAGGCCGGCCTCTAAGGCATAGTCCAAGACTGGCCCAGTGCGTGCCCGTACAACGACGGGAACAAGAGGAAGAAACCAACGAAGAGGGACTCTCCGAAGAAGAAGACGGCGACACCCAGTAATAGAGGAGCAGGAAGAAGACGAAGAAGAAGAAGATAAAACAGCGAAGAAGGGAAACACGCACGAAAACACAGGACCCATGACAGGACAATACACAAAACACTGGGAACAGGAAGAGAACTAAGGATAAGAGGACAAGAAAACCAACACGAGCCGGAGATAAGACCTGCGACCGTCAGCGCAGGCGACGCTCATGCAAATGAGTGCCGTGACGGTGCAGGGACAATCGGCTGCAAAGCCAACCTGCTGGGACCGAGCTATACGCTGGCAGCTCCGCCTCCCCGTGGCCCCCGCTGGTAACGGTGCTGCGCGATGCGCGCATCGCGCGGTGCCGGCTAAGCGAGCTGCCGCCCGAAAGGGTAGGTTCAACTTGCCCACTGACCCGAAAGGAGAGGGCAGGGTTTTTCCAAGTCGCGCGCCGACCACCTATGCGCGCCGTTCCCCGGGCATTGGACGTCAGAAAGTAGGATATAAATAACATCTAGCGAAGCCAGTATGAGTGCTATACTCCGGGAATGGCGTGGCCGGCCCAACGGTCGAGCCCCTAATCGCTCAATACTACTTGTCCCTATCTACTAGTCTCCAAGATGGCGGCAAGTGGGACGGACGCGTGCACGTCGCTCCGCAGTCTATAAACGAAAAAACCGGGCAAATTAAAAAGTTCGGGCGTAAAAATTAATTTAAAGCAAAGTGGGAGTGCCGAGGAAAACGTGTAGTTAAAAAGAATCGTGGAGATCGCCGAATTCAGAGCGAAAAAAGCTAATGTAAATCGCCACGTGCGAAAAGTGAGGTTAGCTGACGCGACGGATAGGAAAAACCGAAAAATCAAAGATCTCGGGAGCGAAAAATAATTCAATAGGCAGAGTTAGTGCTTAAAATAAAGTGCATGCAAAAATATTAGTGGAGATTTCCGCAATAAGCGCGGAAAAAGCAAAGAAAGTGCCGCGTGTGCGAAGCGAGGTTAGGCCACGTGGCGGACAAAAACGCGTAAATCGAAGATCTCGGGCACGAAACTAAAATAATAGGTAGTGCGAGTGCTAAAAAACATAGTGCACACCGAAAGTTTAGTGAAAATTGCCGCAATAAGCGCGCAAAAACAAAAGAAAGTGCCGCGTGCGCGAAGTGAGGTTAGGCCACGCGGCGGACAAAAACGCGAAAATCGAAGATCTCGGGCACGAAAACTAAAATAATAGATAGTGCGAGTGCTAAAAACATAGTGCACACCGAAAGTTTAGTGGAAATTGCCGCAATAAGCGCGAGAAAGCAAAACAAAGTGCCACGTGCGGGAGGATAGGTTAGCGGACGCGCGGCAGCCATCTTGGGTCGAGCGACCGAAGCGCCGCCGCCCGGGCATCTTGGGAACCAAGAGCACGCTGCTAGGCGGCAAATTCAAATTCAAATTCAAACCCAGAGGTTTTGAACTGTGAAGAGCACGCCGCCGGACTCAGCGCGGGAGTGCTCGCGGGAACAAAGCGCCAACTGAAAGCCCGCGAGGGGGATTCAATACGCCGCTCGACATAGCCACCGGGAAGCGAACAGCCGCAGCGGCAGCCGCAAGAAGCGGCAAGGAGCCGGTGATGCCGACGCTAGGGCACTCGTCGCCAGGCGCAGAGGCCAGAGTGGTCCTCCAACCCCTGAGGAAACAGATGGAAAAGAACGAGGCCACTCCAAGCCCGAGGATACCAGAGAAGACGATGAGAGCAAGCCTGGGGAGAAACAACCCCCCCAGAGATGAGGAGAGATTGGCCGGGGAGGATAAGCGGCAAGTGCCCGATATAAAGGCACAGGCCAGTGACATAGAGAGGAAGGTCACGGCGTTCTGCTTAGACTCGGCCAGGAAAATAAACAAGGAACACGCCGCAGTAATCCTACGGCACTTCAAAGAAATGAGGGGCATTGTTGACGAGCTACTGCTCCATAATAGCTACCTGACAGGCAGGCTAGAGCAGAGTGCCGGAGATGAGAAGAATAAGGAAACGGCGATAATGAACGCCTTCAACAAAGCAACCAGGCGGCTAGAAACAGCCGTCTTGAGAACGACGCAGCAGGAACAGAGGGAGCCGACATATGCCGAAAAAGTAAAGATAACGAGCAACAAGGTCGAGCAGACGGCGGTCAAGCCGCCCAAAAATGTGGTCATAATTCGACCGGAAAGAGAAGGTGGCGAGATTCAAACGAGCGAAGAAGCACTTGACGCGGTGTTCACCCTAGTGAATCCCCGCAAGAGAGGAATCCAAGTTACGGCCGTCCGGAAAATAAAGGGAAACGGCCTAGCCGTTGAGACGACGAAGCCGGAGAGCCTAAAAGAGTTCACCGAGAACTCGAAACTAAAGGAGGCTGGACTAAAAGCTAGCACGCCGCAGCGGAGACCCCCCAGGATGATCATCTACGACGTCCCGAGGGACATTCCAGAGAAGGAGATCCTGGCCTGCATGAGGAAGCAGAACCAAGAAAGACTAAATGAGGACGACGTTGCAGCCATCAAGTTCTGCTTCAGGACCGGCAGAAAGGATCAAGAGGAGACGAACTGGGTCATCGAAGTGCCCCCCCAGGTAAGGGAGAAACTATTGAAAGGTAAGATCTTCCTCTCATGGAATGCCTGCAAAGTTAAAGATTACATAGCAATTAGTCGCTGCTACAAGTGTCAAGGATACGGACACGTGGCAAAATATTGCCGCGTTAACTACGAAATCTGCGCGCACTGTGCAGAAAGTGGGCACAGCACTAAAGAGTGCAAAGATAAGGATGGGCACGCCACCTGCGTAAACTGCAAGAGAGCAGGGAGGAAGGGCGACCACGCAGCTTCCAACGCGAAATGCCCAATGTATACGAAAGCCTTGGAAGCAATAATAGCAAGGACGCAATATGTATAAAGAGCAACGCAGGGACAGAAGAGGAATTGGGAGGAAAAGGGAAATAAGGATCCTGCAGCACAACATGCAGCGATCCAAAACAACTCCTTATGAGATCCGGACGCAAATGGACGCCGATGGGGATGACATAATATTAATGCAAGAACCATACAGCGTCGATGGGAAAATACCCGGATTCGGCACAGGAGTCGCGATCGCCTGCAGAGGGTCGAAGCACAACCCGCCAATGGCGGCCGTAGGGATAAAATCAGAGACCCTAACGCCCCTCGAGGTCGCCGAACTCTGTACAACACACTGTTCCTGCGTGCAGATAAGCGACGGGGAAACAGAGGTGTACGCGGCAAGCCTGTACTTTCCGCCGACAGGAAACATCGAGGTCGGCGTGCAACAGTTGGAGAAGGTACTACGGTGTCTCAGAGGCAAGAGGATCATCATCGGCCTGGATGCGAACGCAAAATCACCGCTGTGGTGCAGCAGGAGCACCGACGACAGAGGCGAGGCCCTAGAGGCAGTCATAGCGCAGTACGGTCTCCATGTCCTGAATCAACCAGGACAACCCCACACGTTTGAAACAACTCGAGGGCGATCAAACATAGACGTGACGATGGCGAGCCCAGAGGCAATACTCCTTGTAAAGGGCTGGAGGATACGCGAAGATGGTACCTCCAGTGACCACCGGATACTGGAGACGCTCCTCGACTTCGGGACGAGAAGCACCACACCGCAGCTTCAGGAAAGACGCTATAACACGCGAAAAGCCAACTGGGAGGTATTTCAGAGTGCCCTCACAGAGAAAATGGAGGCACTCAAAGAAACAACCCTCCAGCAGGCAGAGGACGTCGAAAGAATGGCCGGGCAACTCCAGGCAACCCTGATAGGTGCCTGCGACACCGCCATCCCAAAGAAGAAATGGTACTACAGGTCAGTACCCTGGTGGACGCCCGAACTCACCAGAGCAAAGAGAAACACCTACCAGGCGAGAAGAAGGTATCAGGGGGCCAGGGACCCCGCTACGAGGGAGCAGGAGAAGCTGCGGTACAGGTCAACACGAAAGGAGTATAAGAGGATGCTGGCAAGAGCAAAAATCCAGAGCTGGCAGGACTTCGTCACCAAAGAGGGTAACAGGGAACCTTGGGGCATCGCTTACAAAACAGTCGCAAGGAAACTCAGAGGAGAGGAAACAACATCGACGCTGAAGACGCCGCTCGGATATACCTCCAACTGGCGAACGACCGCGGCAGCGATGTTGTCCGCACTTCTACCCGACGACGAGGAAGACACCGAAACGGAGGAGCAGAAGGAAATAAGGCGGAACTCGACAAACCCCCCCAACGTAGAAGACACCCCTGAATTCAGCTTCGAGGAACTCAGTGACGCCGTGAAACGGCTGAGGAAGGGGAAGTGCCCAGGCCCCGACCTGATTGAGGTCGAAATAATCCAACGGGCCTGGGGAAGAATACACCAGGAGCTCCTAAGGCTCATGAACGGCTGCCTCGCCTGGGGAATATTCCCCAAACGGTGGAAGGTCGCAAATGTTATCACCATCCCCAAGGGACCGGATCGGGACAGAAGCAATCCGAAATCCTACAGGCCAATCTGTCTGCTCTCCATGATAGGCAAGCTGCTAGAAAGGCTAATGGCCACCAGGATGGCACCTATCTTCCACGACCACGCGCTCTCCTCCGACAGACAATATGGCTTTCGCCCCGGAAGATCGACGGTGGACGCGATCATCAAGCTCCGCGAGAAAATCGAGCAAATGAGCGAGAAGAGGTACGTCCTCGCAATAGCACTCGATATATCAGGAGCCTTCGACAACGTCTGGTGGCCGAACGTGCTGCACGAGCTCAAAAGAAGAGAATGCCCCGACAACCTGTACCGGTTAACAAGGAGCTACTTCTCCGAAAGAACCGTACAGATTGCTGGGAAAAACGAAGCAGTGAGCAAGCCCGTCACGAAAGGATGCCCGCAGGGATCGGTACTGGGACCAAGTTTCTGGAATCTCGTATTTGATGACCTGCTGGCTGAGCTAGCGGGAAACGCGACAGGGTGCGAACCCATCGCGTACGCGGACGACATCGTGATTCTAATTGCCGGCAACACGAGGAACGAGCTCCAGGAAAAGGGACAGGAGGTAGTTACCCGAGTCTCTACCTGGTGCACCAGGAAGAAGCTAACGTTATCGGCACAGAAAACGGAGATGCTGCTCGTCAAAGGTAAGCTGGACGCGGAGAGGCCACCGATTATTAAGATTAGCGGCAGGAATATAAGGATGGAGCAGGCAATCAAATACCTCGGAGTGCACCTCGAAGGAGGGCTAAAAGTCAACAAGCACGTGGAGGCAATAACAGGTAAGTGTCAAAAACTCTTCAACAGCCTCGCGAGGGTGGCCAAGGCGAAATGGGGACTCGGACACGCGGCCATGCGTACTCTGTACAGAGGGCTGTACGAGCCGATAACCACATACGCCGCAGCCGGCTGGAGCGACCTACTGAAAGGGAAAGCGAGGAGCAAGCTGATAAGGTCACAGAGGATGGCACTCCTCCGAGTGACCAAGGCCTATAGAACCACGTCAACCGAGGCACTGCAGGTTATCGCCGGAGTCATTCCTATTGACCTCCTAGTCGAAATCAGGGCAAGACTCCACAATAAGAAGAGGAGGCGCGACGAAGCGCCCGACGAGAAATCCATTGTCGGCGAGGCGTTAGATAAGTGGCAAGAGCGCTGGCAAACAACGCCAAAGGGCAGGACGACCTTCGACTACTTTGCTAGCATCAAGGACAGACTTGAGAACCGCTGGGTGAGACCCGACCACTACACGACACAGTTCATTAGCGGCCACGGGGACTTCAACGGTAAGCTCAAGTCATTCAACCTCAGCGAATTGGACACATGTGAATGCGGCGAAATAGAAACCGCCCATCACATCTTAGAAGACTGTCCAATCTTCGATGAAGAAAGGCAGGAATTCCGAAATGCACTGGGAGAACTCGATCTGCGCTGGCCGGAAGAAAAGCGGGAGTACGTAACAAAAGACGTATACCCCCACTTCTGTCAGTTTGCAAGGAAAGTACTCCAAGCGAAGGAGGAGAAGAGAAGGAACGCCCTACGAGAAATGGGAGGCGCAACGCAGCCAGGGCGACTGCCAGGAAGAGGATCGACGCAACTGGAGGGGCAGGCAGGCCGGCCTCTAAGGCATAGTCCAAGACTGGCCCAGTGCGTGCCCGTACAACGACGGGAACAAGAGGAAGAAACCAACGAAGAGGGACTCTCCGAAGAAGAAGACGGCGACACCCAATAGTAGAGGAGCAGGAAGGAGACGAAGAAGAAGAAGATAAAACAGCGAAGAAGGGATACACGCACGAAAACACAGGACCCATGACAGGACAATACACAAAACACTGGGAACAGGAAGAGAACTAAGGATAAGAGGACAAGAAAACCAACACGAGCCGGAGATAAGACCTGCGACCGTCAGTGCAGGCGACGCTCATGCAAATGAGTGCCGTGACGGTGCAGGGACAATCGGCTGCAAAGCCAACCTGCTGGGACCGAGCTATATGCTGGCAGCTCCGCCTCCCCGTGGCCCCCGCTGGTAACGGTGCTGCGCGATGCGCGCATCGCGCGGCGCCGGCTAAGCGAGCTGCCGCCCGAAAGGGTAGGTTCAACTTGCCCACTGACCCGAAAGGAGAGGGCAGGGTTTTTCCAAGTCGCGCGCCGACCACCTATGCGCGCCGTTCCCCGGGCATTGGACGTCAGAAAGTAGGATATAAATAACATCTAGCGAAGCCAGTATGAGTGCTATACTCCGGGAATGGCGTGGCCGGCCCAACGGTCGAGCCCCTAATCGCTCAATACTACTTGTCCCTATCTACTATCTACTAAGATGGCGGCAAGTGGGACGGACGCGTGCACGTCGCTCCGCAGTCTATAAACGAAAAAACCGGGCAAATTAAAAAGTTCGGGCGTAAAAATTAATTTAAAGCAAAGTGGGAGTGCCGAGGAAAACGTGTAGTTAAAAAGAATCGTGGAGATCGCCGAATTCAGAGCGAAAAAAGCTAATGTAAATCGCCACGTGCGAAAAGTGAGGTTAGCTGACGCGACGGATAGGAAAAACCGAAAAATCAAAGATCTCGGGAGCGAAAAATAATTCAATAGGCAGAGTTAGTGCTTAAAATAAAGTGCATGCAAAAATATTAGTGGAGATTTCCGCAATAAGCGCGGAAAAAGCAAAGAAAGTGCCGCGTGTGCGAAGCGAGGTTAGGCCACGTGGCGGACAAAAACGCGTAAATCGAAGATCTCGGGCACGAAACTAAAATAATAGGTAGTGCGAGTGCTAAAAAACATAGTGCACACCGAAAGTTTAGTGAAAATTGCCGCAATAAGCGCGGAAAAACAAAAGAAAGTGCCGCGTGCGCGAAGTGAGGTTAGGCCACGTGGCGGACAAAAACGCGAAAATCGAAGATCTCGGGCACGAAAACTAAAATAATAGATAGTGCGAGTGCTAAAAACATAGTGCACACCGAAAGTTTAGTGGAAATTGCCGCAATAAGCGCGAGAAAAGCAAAACAAAGTGCCACGTGCGGGAGGATAGGTTAGCGGACGCGCGGCAGCCATCTTGGGTCGAGCGACCGAAGCGCCGCCGCCCGGGCATCTTGGGAACCAAGAGCACGCTGCTAGGCGGCAAATTCAAATTCAAATTCAAACCCAGGGGTTTTGAACTGTGAAGAGCACGCCGCCGGACTCAGCGCGGGAGTGCTCGCGGGAACAAAGCGCCAACTGAAAGTCCGCGAGGGGGATTCAATACGCCGCTGGACATAGCCACCGGGAAGCGAACAGCCGCAGCGGCAGCCGCAAGAAGCGGCAAGGAGCCGGTGATGCCGACGCTAGGGCACTCGTCGCCAGGCGCAGAGGCCAGAGTGGTCCTCCAACCCCTGAGGAAACAGATGGAAAAGAACGAGGCCACTCCAAGCCCGAGGATACCAGAGAAGACGATGAGAGCAAGCCTGGGGAGAAACAACCCCCCCAGAGATGAGGAGAGATTGGCCGGGGAGGATAAGCGGCAAGTGCCCGATATAAAGGCACAGGCCAGTGACATAGAGAGGAAGGTCACGGCGTTCTGCTTAGACTCGGCCAGGAAAATAAACAAGGAACACGCCGCAGTAATCCTACGGCACTTCAAAGAAATGAGGGGCATTGTTGACGAGCTACTGCTCCATAATAGCTACCTGACAGGCAGGCTAGAGCAGAGTGCCGGAGATGAGAAGAATAAGGAAACGGCGATAATGAACGCCGTCAACAAAGCAACCAGGCGGCTAGAAACAGCCGTCTTGAGAACGACGCAGCAGGAACAGAGGGAGCCGACATATGCCGAAAAAGTAAAGATAACGAGCAACAAGGTCGAGCAGACGGCGGTCAAGCCGCCCAAAAATGTGGTCATAATTCGACCGGAAAGAGAAGGTGGCGAGATTCAAACGAGCGAAGAAGCACTTGACGCGGTGTTCACCCTAGTGAATCCCCGCAAGAGAGGAATCCAAGTTACGGCCGTCCGGAAAATAAAGGGAAACGGCCTAGCCGTTGAGACGACGAAGCCGGAGAGCCTAAAAGAGTTCACCGAGAACTCGAAACTAAAGGAGGCTGGACTAAAAGCTAGCACGCCGCAGCGGAGACCCCCCAGGATGATCATCTACGACGTCCCGAGGGACATTCCAGAGAAGGAGATCCTGGCCTGCATGAGGAAGCAGAACCAAGAAAGACTAAATGAGGACGACGTTGCAGCCATCAAGTTCTGCTTCAGGACCGGCAGAAAGGATCAAGAGGAGACGAACTGGGTCATCGAAGTGCCCCCCCAGGTAAGGGAGAAACTATTGAAAGGTAAGATCTTCCTCTCATGGAATGCCTGCAAAGTTAAAGATTACATAGCAATTAGTCGCTGCTACAAGTGTCAAGGATACGGACACGTGGCAAAATATTGCCGCGTTAACTACGAAATCTGCGCGCACTGTGCAGAAAGTGGGCACAGCACTAAAGAGTGCAAAGATAAGGATGGGCACGCCACCTGCGTAAACTGCAAGAGAGCAGGGAGGAAGGGCGACCACGCAGCTTCCAACGCGAAATGCCCAATGTATACGAAAGCCTTGGAAGCAATAATAGCAAGGACGCAATATGTATAAAGAGCAACGCAGGGACAGAAGAGGACTTGGGAGGAAAAGGGAAATAAGGATCCTGCAGCACAACATGCAGCGATCCAAAACAACTCCTTATGAGATCCGGACGCAAATGGACGCCGATGGGGATGACATAATATTAATGCAAGAACCATACAGCGTCGATGGGAAAATACCCGGATTCGGCACAGGAGTCGCGATCGCCTGCAGAGGGTCGAAGCACAACCCGCCAATGGCGGCCGTAGGGATAAAATCAGAGACCCTAACGCCCCTCGAGGTCGCCGAACTCTGCACAACACACTGTTCCTGCGTGCAGATAAGCGACGGGGAAACAGAGGTGTACGCGGCAAGCCTGTACTTTCCGCCGACAGGAAACATCGAGGTCGGCGTGCAACAGTTGGAGAAGGTACTACGGTGTCTCAGAGGCAAGAGGATCATCATCGGCCTGGATGCGAACGCAAAATCACCGCTGTGGTGCAGCAGGAGCACCGACGACAGAGGCGAGGCCCTAGAGGCAGTCATAGCGCAGTACGGTCTCCATGTCCTGAATCAACCAGGACAACCCCACACGTTTGAAACAACTCGAGGGCGATCAAACATAGACGTGACGATGGCGAGCCCAGAGGCAATACTCCTTGTAAAGGGCTGGAGGATACGCGAAGATGGTACCTCCAGTGACCACCGGATACTGGAGACGCTCCTCGACTTCGGGACGAGAAGCACCACACCGCAGCTTCAGGAAAGACGCTATAACACGCGAAAAGCCAACTGGGAGGTATTTCAGAGTGCCCTCACAGAGAAAATGGAGGCACTCAAAGAAACAACCCTCCAGCAGGCAGAGGACGTCGAAAGAATGGCCGGGCAACTCCAGGCAACCCTGATAGGTGCCTGCGACACCGCCATCCCAAAGAAGAAATGGTACTACAGGTCAGTACCCTGGTGGACGCCCGAGCTCACCAGAGCAAAGAGAAACACCTACCAGGCGAGAAGAAGGTATCAGGGGGCCAGGGACCCCGCTACGAGGGAGCAGGAGAAGCTGCGGTACAGGTCAACACGAAAGGAGTATAAGAGGATGCTGGCAAGAGCAAAAATCCAGAGCTGGCAGGACTTCGTCACCAAAGAGGGTAACAGGGAACCTTGGGGCATCGCTTACAAAACAGTCGCAAGGAAACTCAGAGGAGAGGAAACAACATCGACGCTGAAGACGCCGCTCGGATATACCTCCAACTGGCGAACGACCGCGGCAGCGATGTTGTCCGCACTTCTACCCGACGACGAGGAAGACACCGAAACGGAGGAGCAGAAGGAAATAAGGCGGAACTCGACAAACCCCCCCAACGTAGAAGACACCCCTGAATTCAGCTTCGAGGAACTCAGTGACGCCGTGAAACGGCTGAGGAAGGGGAAGTGCCCAGGCCCCGACCTGATTGAGGTCGAAATAATCCAACGGGCCTGGGGAAGAATACACCAGGAGCTCCTAAGGCTCATGAACGGCTGCCTCGCCTGGGGAATATTCCCCAAACGGTGGAAGGTCGCAAATGTTATCACCATCCCCAAGGGACCGGATCGGGACAGAAGCAATCCGAAATCCTACAGGCCAATCTGTCTGCTCTCCATGATAGGCAAGCTGCTAGAAAGGCTAATGGCCACCAGGATGGCACCTATCTTCCACGACCACGCGCTCTCCTCCGACAGACAATATGGCTTTCGCCCCGGAAGATCGACGGTGGACGCGATCATCAAGCTCCGCGAGAAAATCGAGCAAATGAGCGAGAAGAGGTATGTCCTCGCAATAGCACTCGATATATCAGGAGCCTTCGACAACGTCTGGTGGCCGAACGTGCTGCACGAGCTCAAAAGAAGAGAATGCCCCGACAACCTGTACCGGTTGACAAGGAGCTACTTCTCCGAAAGAACCGTACAGATTGCTGGGAAAAACGAAGCAGTGAGCAAGCCCGTCACGAAAGGATGCCCGCAGGGATCGGTACTGGGACCAAGTTTCTGGAATCTCGTATTTGATGACCTGCTAGCTGAGCTAGCGGAAAACGCGACTGAGTGCGAACCCATTGCGTACGCGGACGACATCGTGATTCTAATTGCCGGTAACACGAGGAACGAGCTCCAGGAAAAAGGACAGGAGGTAGTTACCCGAGTCTCTACCTGGTGCACCAGGAAGAAGCTAACGTTATCGGCACAGAAAACGGAGATGCTGCTCGTCAAAGGCAAGCTGGACGCGGAGAGGCCACCGATTATTAAGATTAGCGGCAGGAATATAAGGATGGAGCAGGCAATCAAATACCTTGGAGTGCACCTCGAAGGAGGGCTAAAAGTCAACAAGCACGTGGAGGCAATAACAGGTAAGTGTCAAAAACTCTTCAACAGCCTCGCGAGGGTGGCCAAGGCGAAATGGGGACTCGGACACGCGGCCATGCGTACTCTGTACAGAGGGCTGTACGAGCCGATAACCACATACGCCGCAGCCGGCTGGAGCGACCTACTGAAAGGGAAAGCGAGGAGCAAGCTGATAAGGTCACAGAGGATGGCACTCCTCCGAGTGACCAAGGCCTATAGAACCACGTCAACCGAGGCACTGCAGGTTATCGCCGGAGTCATTCCTATTGACCTCCTAGTCGAAATCAGGGCAAGACTCCACAATAAGAAGAGGAGGCGCGACGAAGCGCCCGACGAGAAATCCATTGTCGGCGAGGCGTTAGATAAGTGGCAAGAGCGCTGGCAAACAACGCCAAAGGGCAGGACGACCTTCGACTACTTTGCTAGCATCAAGGACAGACTGGAGAACCGCTGGGTGAGACCCGACCACTACACGACACAGTTCATTAGCGGCCACGGGGATTTCAACGGTAAGCTCAAGTCATTCAACCTCAGCGAATTGGACACATGTGAATGCGGCGAAATAGAAACCGCCCATCACATCTTAGAAGACTGTCCAATCTTCGATGAAGAAAGGCAGGAATTCCGAAATGCACTGGGAGAACTCGATCTGCGCTGGCCGGTAGAAAAGCGGGAGTACGTAACAAAAGACGTATACCCCCACTTCTGTCAGTTTGCAAGGAAAGTACTCCAAGCGAAGGAGGAGAAGAGAAGGAACGCCCTACGAGAAATGGGAGGCGCAACGCAGCCAGGGCGACTGCCAGGAAGAGGATCGACGCAACTGGAGGGGCAGGCAGGCCGGCCTCTAAGGCATAGTCCAAGACTGGCCCGGTGCGTGCCCGTACAACGACGGGAACAAGAGGAAGAAACCAACGAAGAGGGACTCTCCGAAGAAGAAGACGGCGACACCCAATAGTAGAGGAGCAGGAAGGAGACGAAGAAGAAGAAGATAAAACAGCGAAGAAGGGATACACGCACGAAAACACAGGACCCATGACAGGACAATACACAAAACACTGGGAACAGGAAGAGAACTAAGGATAAGAGGACAAGAAAACCAACACGAGCCGGAGATAAGACCTGCGACCGTCAGCGCAGGCGACGCTCATGCAAATGAGTGCCGTGACGGTGCAGGGACAATCGGCTGCAAAGCCAACCTGCTGGGACCGAGCTATATGCTGGCAGCTCCGCCTCCCCGTGGCCCCCGCTGGTAACGGTGCTGCGCGATGCGCGCATCGCGCGGCGCCGGCTAAGCGAGCTGCCGCCCGAAAGGGTAGGTTCAACTTGCCCACTGACCCGAAAGGAGAGGGCAGGGTTTTTCCAAGTCGCGCGCCGACCACCTATGCGCGCCGTTCCCCGGGTATTGGACGTCAGGAAGTAGGATATAAATAACATCTAGCGAAGCCAGTATGAGTGCTATACTCCGGGAATGGCGTGGCCGGCCCAACGGTCGAGCCCCTAATCGCTCAATACTACTTGTCCCTATCTACTAGTTTTCCAAGATGGCGGCAAGTGGGACGGACGCGTGCACGTCGCTCCGCAGTCTATAAACGAAAAAACCGGGCAAATTAAAAAGTTCGGGCGTAAAAATTAATTTAAAGCAAAGTGGGAGTGCCGAGGAAAACGTGTAGTTAAAAAGAATCGTGGAGATCGCCGAATTCAGAGCGAAAAAAGCTAATGTAAATCGCCACGTGCGAAAAGTGAGGTTAGCTGACGCGACGGATAGGAAAAACCGACAAATCAAAGATCTCGGGAGCGAAAATAATTCAATAGGCAGAGTTAGTGCTTAAAATAAAGTGCATGCAAAAATATTAGTGGAGATTTCCGCAATAAGCGCGGAAAAAGCAAAGAAAGTGCCGCGTGTGCGAAGCGAGGTTAGGCCACGTGGCGGACAAAAACGCGTAAATCGAAGATCTCGGGCACGAAACTAAAATAATAGGTAGTGCGAGTGCTAAAAAACATAGTGCACACCGAAAGTTTAGTGAAAATTGCCGCAATAAGCGCGGAAAACAAAAAAAAGTGCCGCGTGCGCGAAGTGAGGTTAGGCCACGTGGCGGACAAAAACGCGAAAATCGAAGATCTCGGGCACGAAAACTAAAATAATAGATAGTGCGAGTGCTAAAAACATAGTGCACACCGAAAGTTTAGTGGAAATTGCCGCAATAAGCGCGAGAAAAGCAAAACAAAGTGCCACGTGCGGGAGGATAGGTTAGCGGACGCGCGGCAGCCATCTTGGGTCGAGCGACCGAAGCGCCGCCGCCCGGGCATCTTGGGAACCAAGAGCACGCTGCTAGGCGGCAAATTCAAATTCAAATTCAAACCCAGGGGTTTTGAACTGTGAAGAGCACGCCGCCGGACTCAGCGCGGGAGTGCTCGCGGGAACAAAGCGCCAACTGAAAGTCCGCGAGGGGGATTCAATACGCCGCTGGACATAGCCACCGGGAAGCGAACAGCCGCAGCGGCAGCCGCAAGAAGCGGCAAGGAGCCGGTGATGCCGACGCTAGGGCACTCGTCGCCAGGCGCAGAGGCCAGAGTGGTCCTCCAACCCCTGAGGAAACAGATGGAAAAGAACGAGGCCACTCCAAGCCCGAGGATACCAGAGAAGACGATGAGAGCAAGCCTGGGGAGAAACAACCCCCCCAGAGAAGAGGAGAGACTGGCCGGGGAGGATAAGCGGCAAGTGCCCGATATAAAGGCACAGGCCAGTGACATAGAGAGGAAGGTCACGGCGTTCTGCTTAGACTCGGCCAGGAAAATAAACAAGGAACACGCCGCAGTAATCCTACGGCACTTCAAAGAAATGAGGGGCATTGTTGACGAGCTACTGCTCCATAATAGCTACCTGACAGGCAGGCTAGAGCAGAGTGCCGGAGATGAGAAGAATAAGGAAACGGCGATAATGAACGCCGTCAACAAAGCAACCAGGCGGCTAGAAACAGCCGTCTTGAGAACGACGCAGCAGGAACAGAGGGAGCCGACATATGCCGAAAAAGTAAAGATAACGAGCAACAAGGTCGAGCAGACGGCGGTCAAGCCGCCCAAAAATGTGGTCATAATTCGACCGGAAAGAGAAGGTGGCGAGATTCAAACGAGCGAAGAAGCACTTGACGCGGTGTTCACCCTAGTGAATCCCCGCAAGAGAGGAATCCAAGTTACGGCCGTCCGGAAAATAAAGGGAAACGGCCTAGCCGTTGAGACGACGAAGCCGGAGAGCCTAAAAGAGTTCACCGAGAACTCGAAACTAAAGGAGGCTGGACTAAAAGCTAGCACGCCGCAGCGGAGACCCCCCAGGATGATCATCTACGACGTCCCGAGGGACATTCCAGAGAAGGAGATCCTGGCCTGCATGAGGAAGCAGAACCAAGAAAGACTAAATGAGGACGACGTTGCAGCCATCAAGTTCTGCTTCAGGACCGGCAGAAAGGATCAAGAGGAGACGAACTGGGTCATCGAAGTGCCCCCCCAGGTAAGGGAGAAACTATTGAAAGGTAAGATCTTCCTCTCATGGAATGCCTGCAAAGTTAAAGATTACATAGCAATTAGTCGCTGCTACAAGTGTCAAGGATACGGACACGTGGCAAAATATTGCCGCGTTAACTACGAAATCTGCGCGCACTGTGCAGAAAGTGGGCACAGCACTAAAGAGTGCAAAGATAAGGATGGGCACGCCACCTGCGTAAACTGCAAGAGAGCAGGGAGGAAGGGCGACCACGCAGCTTCCAACGCGAAATGCCCAATGTATACGAAAGCCTTGGAAGCAATAATAGCAAGGACGCAATATGTATAAAGAGCAACGCAGGGACAGAAGAGGACTTGGGAGGAAAAGGGAAATAAGGATCCTGCAGCACAACATGCAGCGATCCAAAACAACTCCTTATGAGATCCGGACGCAAATGGACGCCGATGGGGATGACATAATATTAATGCAAGAACCATACAGCGTCGATGGGAAAATACCCGGATTCGGCACAGGAGTCGCGATCGCCTGCAGAGGGTCGAAGCACAACCCGCCAATGGCGGCCGTAGGGATAAAATCAGAGACCCTAACGCCCCTCGAGGTCGCCGAACTCTGCACAACACACTGTTCCTGCGTGCAGATAAGCGACGGGGAAACAGAGGTGTACGCGGCAAGCCTGTACTTTCCGCCGACAGGAAACATCGAGGTCGGCGTGCAACAGTTGGAGAAGGTACTACGGTGTCTCAGAGGCAAGAGGATCATCATCGGCCTGGATGCGAACGCAAAATCACCGCTGTGGTGCAGCAGGAGCACCGACGACAGAGGCGAGGCCCTAGAGGCAGTCATAGCGCAGTACGGTCTCCATGTCCTGAATCAACCAGGACAACCCCACACGTTTGAAACAACTCGAGGGCGATCAAACATAGACGTGACGATGGCGAGCCCAGAGGCAATACTCCTTGTAAAGGGCTGGAGGATACGCGAAGATGGTACCTCCAGTGACCACCGGATACTGGAGACGCTCCTCGACTTCGGGACGAGAAGCACCACACCGCAGCTTCAGGAAAGACGCTATAACACGCGAAAAGCCAACTGGGAGGTATTTCAGAGTGCCCTCACAGAGGAAATGGAGGCACTCAAAGAAACAACCCTCCAGCAGGCAGAGGACGTCGAAAGAATGGCCGGGCAACTCCAGGCAACCCTGATAGGTGCCTGCGACACCGCCATCCCAAAGAAGAAATGGTACTACAGGTCAGTACCCTGGTGGACGCCCGAACTCACCAGAGCAAAGAGAAACACCTACCAGGCGAGAAGAAGGTATCAGGGGGCCAGGGACCCCGCTACGAGGGAGCAGGAGAAGCTGCGGTACAGGTCAACACGAAAGGAGTATAAGAGGATGCTGGCAAGAGCAAAAATCCAGAGCTGGCAGGACTTCGTCACCAAAGAGGGTAACAGGGAACCTTGGGGCATCGCTTACAAAACAGTCGCAAGGAAACTCAGAGGAGAGGAAACAACATCGACGCTGAAGACGCCGCTCGGATATACCTCCAACTGGCGAACGACCGCGGCAGCGATGTTGTCCGCACTTCTACCCGACGACGAGGAAGACACCGAAACGGAGGAGCAGAAGGAAATAAGGCGGAACTCGACAAACCCCCCCAACGTAGAAGACACCCCTGAATTCAGCTTCGAGGAACTCAGTGACGCCGTGAAACGGCTGAGGAAGGGGAAGTGCCCAGGCCCCGACCTGATTGAGGTCGAAATAATCCAACGGGCCTGGGGAAGAATACACCAGGAGCTCCTAAGGCTCATGAACGGCTGCCTCGCCTGGGGAATATTCCCCAAACGGTGGAAGGTCGCAAATGTTATCACCATCCCCAAGGGACCGGATCGGGACAGAAGCAATCCGAAATCCTACAGGCCAATCTGTCTGCTCTCCATGATAGGCAAGCTGCTAGAAAGGCTAATGGCCACCAGGATGGCACCTATCTTCCACGACCACGCGCTCTCCTCCGACAGACAATATGGCTTTCGCCCCGGAAGATCGACGGTGGACGCGATCATCAAGCTCCGCGAGAAAATCGAGCAAATGAGCGAGAAGAGGTACGTCCTCGCAATAGCACTCGATATATCAGGAGCCTTCGACAACGTCTGGTGGCCGAACGTGCTGCACGAGCTCAAAAGAAGAGAATGCCCCGACAACCTGTACCGGTTAACAAGGAGCTACTTCTCCGAAAGAACCGTACAGATTGCTGGGAAAAACGAAGCAGTGAGCAAGCCCGTCACGAAAGGATGCCCGCAGGGATCGGTACTGGGACCAAGTTTCTGGAATCTCGTATTTGATGACCTGCTGGCTGAGCTAGCGGGAAACGCGACAGGGTGCGAACCCATCGCGTACGCGGACGACATCGTGATTCTAATTGCCGGCAACACGAGGAACGAGCTCCAGGAAAAGGGACAGGAGGTAGTTACCCGAGTCTCTACCTGGTGCACCAGGAAGAAGCTAACGTTATCGGCACAGAAAACGGAGATGCTGCTCGTCAAAGGTAAGCTGGACGCGGAGAGGCCACCGATTATTAAGATTAGCGGCAGGAATATAAGGATGGAGCAGGCAATCAAATACCTCGGAGTGCACCTCGAAGGAGGGCTAAAAGTCAACAAGCACGTGGAGGCAATAACAGGTAAGTGTCAAAAACTCTTCAACAGCCTCGCGAGGGTGGCCAAGGCGAAATGGGGACTCGGACACGCGGCCATGCGTACTCTGTACAGAGGGCTGTACGAGCCGATAACCACATACGCCGCAGCCGGCTGGAGCGACCTACTGAAAGGGAAAGCGAGGAGCAAGCTGATAAGGTCACAGAGGATGGCACTCCTCCGAGTGACCAAGGCCTATAGAACCACGTCAACCGAGGCACTGCAGGTTATCGCAGGAGTCATTCCTATTGACCTCCTAGTCGAAATCAGGGCAAGACTCCACAATAAGAAGAGGAGGCGCGACGAAGCGCCCGACGAGAAATCCATTGTCGGCGAGGCGTTAGATAAGTGGCAAGAGCGCTGGCAAACAACGCCAAAGGGCAGGACGACCTTCGACTACTTTGCTAGCATCAAGGACAGACTGGAGAACCGCTGGGTGAGACCCGACCACTACACGACACAGTTCATTAGCGGCCACGGGGATTTCAACGGTAAGCTCAAGTCATTCAACCTCAGCGAATTGGACACATGTGAATGCGGCGAAATAGAAACCGCCCATCACATCTTAGAAGACTGTCCAATCTTCGATGAAGAAAGGCAGGAATTCCGAAATGCACTGGGAGAACTCGATCTGCGCTGGCCGGAAGAAAAGCGGGAGTACGTAACAAAAGACGTATACCCCCACTTCTGTCAGTTTGCAAGGAAAGTACTCCAAGCGAAGGAGGAGAAGAGAAGGAACGCCCTACGAGAAATGGGAGGCGCAACGCAGCCAGGGCGACTGCCAGGAAGAGGATCGACGCAACTGGAGGGGCAGGCAGGCCGGCCTCTAAGGCATAGTCCAAGACTGGCCCAGTGCGTGCCCGTACAACGACGGGAACAAGAGGAAGAAACCAACGAAGAGGGACTCTCCGAAGAAGAAGACGGCGACACCCAATAGTAGAGGAGCAGGAAGGAGACGAAGAAGAAGAAGATAAAACAGCGAAGAAGGGATACACGCACGAAAACACAGGACCCATGACAGGACAATACACAAAACACTGGGAACAGGAAGAGAACTAAGGATAAGAGGACAAGAAAACCAACACGAGCCGGAGATAAGACCTGCGACCGTCAGTGCAGGCGACGCTCACGCAAATGAGTGCCGTGACGGTGCAGGGACAATCGGCTGCAAAGCCAACCTGCTGGGACCGAGCTATATGCTGGCAGCTCCGCCTCCCCGTGGCCCCCGCTGGTAACGGTGCTGCGCGATGCGCGCATCGCGCGGCGCCGGCTAAGCGAGCTGCCGCCCGAAAGGGTAGGTTCAACTTGCCCACTGACCCGAAAGGAGAGGGCAGGGTTTTTCCAAGTCGCGCGCCGACCACCTATGCGCGCCGTTCCCCGGGCATTGGACGTCAGAAAGTAGGATATAAATAACATCTAGCGAAGCCAGTATGAGTGCTATACTCCGGGAATGGCGTGGCCGGCCCAACGGTCGAGCCCCTAATCGCTCAATACTACTTGTCCCTATCTACTATCTACTAAGATGGCGGCAAGTGAGACGGACGCGTGCACGTCGCTCCGCAGTCTATAAACGAAAAAACCGGGCAAATTAAAAAGTTCGGGCGTAAAAACTAATTTAAAGCAAAGTGGGAGTGCCGAGGAAAACGCGTAGTTAAAAAGAATCGTGGAGATCGCCGAATTCAGAGCGAAAAAAGCTAATGAAAATCGCCACGTGCGAAAAGTGAGGTTAGCGGACGCGACGGATAGGAAAAAACCGAAAATCAAAGATCTCGGGAGCGAAAAATAATTTAAGAGGCAGAGTTAGTGCTTAAAATAAAGTGCATGCAAAAATATTAGTGGAGATTTCCGCAATAAGCGTGAAAAAAACAAAAGAAAGTGCCGCGTGTGCGAAGCGAGGTTAGGCCACGTGGCGGACAAAAACGCGAAAATCGAAGATCTCGGGCACGAAAACTAAAATAATAGGAAGTGCGAGTGCTAAAAAACATAGTGCGCACCGAAAGTTTAGTGAAAATTGCCGCAATAAGAGCGGAAAAACAAAAGAAAGTGCCGCGTGCGCGAAGTGAGGTTAGGCCACGTGGCGGACAAAAACGCGAAAATCGAAGATCTCGGGCACGAAAACTAAAATAATAGATAGTGCGAGTGCTAAAAACATAGTGCACACCGAAAGTTTAGTGGAAATTGCCGCAATAAGCGCGAGAAAAGCAAAACAAAGTGCCACGTGCGGGAGGATAGGTTAGCGGACGCGCGGCAGCCATCTTGGGTCGAGCGACCGAAGCGCCGCCGCCCGGGCATCTTGGGAACCAAGAGCACGCTGCTAGGCGGCAAATTCAAATTCAAACCCAGGGGTTTTGAACAGTGAAGAGCACGCCGCCGGACTCAGCGCGGGAGTGCTCGCGGGAACAAAGCGCCAACTGAAAGTCCGCGAGGGGGATTCAATACGCCGCTGGACATAGCCACCGGGAAGCGAACAGCCGCAGCGGCAGCCGCAAGAAGCGGCAAGGAGCCGGTGATGCCGACGCTAGGGCACTCGTCGCCAGGCGCAGAGGCCAGAGTGGTCCTCCAACCCCTGAGGAAACAGATGGAAAAGAACGAGGCCACTCCAAGCCCGAGGATACCAGAGAAGACGATGAGAGCAAGCCTGGGTAGAAACAACCCCCCCAGAGATGAGGAGAGATTGGCCGGGGAGGATAAGCGGCAAGTGCCCGATATAAAGGCACAGGCCAGTGACATAGAGAGGAAGGTCACGGCGTTCTGCTTAGACTCGGCCAGGAAAATAAACAAGGAACACGCCGCAGTAATCCTACGGCACTTCAAAGAAATGAGGGGCATTGTTGACGAGCTACTGCTCCATAATAGCTACCTGACAGGCAGGCTAGAGCAGAGTGCCGGAGATGAGAAGAATAAGGAAACGGCGATAATGAACGCCGTCAACAAAGCAACCAGGCGGCTAGAAACAGCCGTCTTGAGAACGACGCAGCAGGAACAGAGGGAGCCGACATACGCCGAAAAAGTAAAGATAACGAGCAACAAGGTCGAGCAGACGGCGGTCAAGCCGCCCAAAAATGTGGTCATAATTCGACCGGAAAGAGAAGGTGGCGAGATTCAAACGAGCGAAGAAGCACTTGACGCGGTGTTCACCCTAGTGAATCCCCGCAAGAGAGGAATCCAAGTTACGGCCGTCCGGAAAATAAAGGGAAACGGCCTAGCCGTTGAGACGACGAAGCCGGAGAGCCTAAAAGAGTTCACCGAGAACTCGAAACTAAAGGAGGCTGGACTAAAAGCTAGCACGCCGCAGCGGAGACCCCCCAGGATGATCATCTACGACGTCCCGAGGGACATTCCAGAGAAGGAGATCCTGGCCTGCATGAGGAAGCAGAACCAAGAAAGACTAAATGAGGACGACGTTGCAGCCATCAAGTTCTGCTTCAGGACCGGCAGAAAGGATCAAGAGGAGACGAACTGGGTCATCGAAGTGCCCCCCCAGGTAAGGGAGAAACTATTGAAAGGTAAGATCTTCCTCTCATGGAATGCCTGCAAAGTTAAAGATTACATAGCAATTAGTCGCTGCTACAAGTGTCAAGGATACGGACACGTGGCAAAATATTGCCGCGTTAACTACGAAATCTGCGCGCACTGTGCAGAAAGTGGGCACAGCACTAAAGAGTGCAAAGATAAGGATGGGCACGCCACTTGCGTAAACTGCAAGAGAGCAGGGAGGAAGGGCGACCACGCAGCTTCCAACGCTAAATGCCCAATGTATACGAAAGCCTTGGAAGCAATAATAGCAAGGACGCAATATGTATAAAGAGCAACGCAGGGACAGAAGAGGACTTGGGAGGAAAAGGGAAATAAGGATCCTGCAGCACAACATGCAGCGATCCAAAACAACTCCTTATGAGATCCGGACGCAAATGGACGCCGATGGGGATGACATAATATTAATGCAAGAACCATACAGCGTCGATGGGAAAATACCCGGATTCGGCACAGGAGTCGCGATCGCCTGCAGAGGGTCGAAGCACAACCCGCCAATGGCGGCCGTAGGGATAAAATCAGAGACCCTAACGCCCCTCGAGGTCGCCGAACTCTGCACAACACACTGTTCCTGCGTGCAGATAAGCGACGGGGAAACAGAGGTGTACGCGGCAAGCCTGTACTTTCCGCCGACAGGAAACATCGAGGTCGGCGTGCAACAGTTGGAGAAGGTACTACGGTGTCTCAGAGGCAAGAGGATCATCATCGGCCTGGATGCGAACGCAAAATCACCGCTGTGGTGCAGCAGGAGCACCGACGACAGAGGCGAGGCCCTAGAGGCAGTCATAGCGCAGTACGGTCTCCATGTCCTGAATCAACCAGGACAACCCCACACGTTTGAAACAACTCGAGGGCGATCAAACATAGACGTGACGATGGCGAGCCCAGAGGCAATACTCCTTGTAAAGGGCTGGAGGATACGCGAAGATGGTACCTCCAGTGACCACCGGATACTGGAGACGCTCCTCGACTTCGGGACGAGAAGCACCACACCGCAGCTTCAGGAAAGACGCTATAACACGCGAAAAGCCAACTGGGAGGTATTTCAGAGTGCCCTCACAGAGGAAATGGAGGCACTCAAAGAAACAACCCTCCAGCAGGCAGAGGACGTCGAAAGAATGGCCGGGCAACTCCAGGCAACCCTGATAGGTGCCTGCGACACCGCCATCCCAAAGAAGAAATGGTACTACAGGTCAGTACCCTGGTGGACGCCCGAACTCACCAGAGCAAAGAGAAACACCTACCAGGCGAGAAGAAGGTATCAGGGGGCCAGGGACCCCGCTACGAGGGAGCAGGAGAAGCTGCGGTACAGGTCAACACGAAAGGAGTATAAGAGGATGCTGGCAAGAGCAAAAATCCAGAGCTGGCAGGACTTCGTCACCAAAGAGGGTAACAGGGAACCTTGGGGCATCGCTTACAAAACAGTCGCAAGGAAACTCAGAGGAGAGGAAACAACATCGACGCTGAAGACGCCGCTCGGATATACCTCCAACTGGCGAACGACCGCGGCAGCGATGTTGTCCGCACTTCTACCCGACGACGAGGAAGACACCGAAACGGAGGAGCAGAAGGAAATAAGGCGGAACTCGACAAACCCCCCCAACGTAGAAGACACCCCTGAATTCAGCTTCGAGGAACTCAGTGACGCCGTGAAACGGCTGAGGAAGGGGAAGTGCCCAGGCCCCGACCTGATTGAGGTCGAAATAATCCAACGGGCCTGGGGAAGAATACACCAGGAGCTCCTAAGGCTCATGAACGGCTGCCTCGCCTGGGGAATATTCCCCAAACGGTGGAAGGTCGCAAATGTTATCACCATCCCCAAGGGACCGGATCGGGACAGAAGCAATCCGAAATCCTACAGGCCAATCTGTCTGCTCTCCATGATAGGCAAGCTGCTAGAAAGGCTAATGGCCACCAGGATGGCACCTATCTTCCACGACCACGCGCTCTCCTCCGACAGACAATATGGCTTTCGCCCCGGAAGATCGACGGTGGACGCGATCATCAAGCTCCGCGAGAAAATCGAGCAAATGAGCGAGAAGAGGTACGTCCTCGCAATAGCACTCGATATATCAGGAGCCTTCGACAACGTCTGGTGGCCGAACGTGCTGCACGAGCTCAAAAGAAGAGAATGCCCCGACAACCTGTACCGGTTAACAAGGAGCTACTTCTCCGAAAGAACCGTACAGATTGCTGGGAAAAACGAAGCAGTGAGCAAGCCCGTCACGAAAGGATGCCCGCAGGGATCGGTACTGGGACCAAGTTTCTGGAATCTCGTATTTGATGACCTGCTGGCTGAGCTAGCGGGAAACGCGACAGGGTGCGAACCCATCGCGTACGCGGACGACATCGTGATTCTAATTGCCGGCAACACGAGGAACGAGCTCCAGGAAAAGGGACAGGAGGTAGTTACCCGAGTCTCTACCTGGTGCACCAGGAAGAAGCTAACGTTATCGGCACAGAAAACGGAGATGCTGCTCGTCAAAGGTAAGCTGGACGCGGAGAGGCCACCGATTATTAAGATTAGCGGCAGGAATATAAGGATGGAGCAGGCAATCAAATACCTCGGAGTGCACCTCGAAGGAGGGCTAAAAGTCAACAAGCACGTGGAGGCAATAACAGGTAAGTGTCAAAAACTCTTCAACAGCCTCGCGAGGGTGGCCAAGGCGAAATGGGGACTCGGACACGCGGCCATGCGTACTCTGTACAGAGGGCTGTACGAGCCGATAACCACATACGCCGCAGCCGGCTGGAGCGACCTACTGAAAGGGAAAGCGAGGAGCAAGCTGATAAGGTCACAGAGGATGGCACTCCTCCGAGTGACCAAGGCCTATAGAACCACGTCAACCGAGGCACTGCAGGTTATCGCAGGAGTCATTCCTATTGACCTCCTAGTCGAAATCAGGGCAAGACTCCACAATAAGAAGAGGAGGCGCGACGAAGCGCCCGACGAGAAATCCATTGTCGGCGAGGCGTTAGATAAGTGGCAAGAGCGCTGGCAAACAACGCCAAAGGGCAGGACGACCTTCGACTACTTTGCTAGCATCAAGGACAGACTGGAGAACCGCTGGGTGAGACCCGACCACTACACGACACAGTTCATTAGCGGCCACGGGGATTTCAACGGTAAGCTCAAGTCATTCAACCTCAGCGAATTGGACACATGTGAATGCGGCGAAATAGAAACCGCCCATCACATCTTAGAAGACTGTCCAATCTTCGATGAAGAAAGGCAGGAATTCCGAAATGCACTGGGAGAACTCGATCTGCGCTGGCCGGAAGAAAAGCGGGAGTACGTAACAAAAGACGTATACCCCCACTTCTGTCAGTTTGCAAGGAAAGTACTCCAAGCGAAGGAGGAGAAGAGAAGGAACGCCCTACGAGAAATGGGAGGCGCAACGCAGCCAGGGCGACTGCCAGGAAGAGGATCGACGCAACTGGAGGGGCAGGCAGGCCGGCCTCTAAGGCATAGTCCAAGACTGGCCCAGTGCGTGCCCGTACAACGACGGGAACAAGAGGAAGAAACCAACGAAGAGGGACTCTCCGAAGAAGAAGACGGCGACACCCAATAGTAGAGGAGCAGGAAGGAGACGAAGAAGAAGAAGATAAAACAGCGAAGAAGGGATACACGCACGAAAACACAGGACCCATGACAGGACAATACACAAAACACTGGGAACAGGAAGAGAACTAAGGATAAGAGGACAAGAAAACCAACACGAGCCGGAGATAAGACCTGCGACCGTCAGTGCAGGCGACGCTCACGCAAATGAGTGCCGTGACGGTGCAGGGACAATCGGCTGCAAAGCCAACCTGCTGGGACCGAGCTATATGCTGGCAGCTCCGCCTCCCCGTGGCCCCCGCTGGTAACGGTGCTGCGCGATGCGCGCATCGCGCGGCGCCGGCTAAGCGAGCTGCCGCCCGAAAGGGTAGGTTCAACTTGCCCACTGACCCGAAAGGAGAGGGCAGGGTTTTTCCAAGTCGCGCGCCGACCACCTATGCGCGCCGTTCCCCGGGCATTGGACGTCAGAAAGTAGGATATAAATAACATCTAGCGAAGCCAGTATGAGTGCTATACTCCGGGAATGGCGTGGCCGGCCCAACGGTCGAGCCCCTAATCGCTCAATACTACTTGTCCCTATCTACTATCTACTAAGATGGCGGCAAGTGAGACGGACGCGTGCACGTCGCTCCGCAGTCTATAAACGAAAAAACCGGGCAAATTAAAAAGTTCGGGCGTAAAAACTAATTTAAAGCAAAGTGGGAGTGCCGAGGAAAACGCGTAGTTAAAAAGAATCGTGGAGATCGCCGAATTCAGAGCGAAAAAAGCTAATGAAAATCGCCACGTGCGAAAAGTGAGGTTAGCGGACGCGACGGATAGGAAAAAACCGAAAATCAAAGATCTCGGGAGCGAAAAATAATTTAAGAGGCAGAGTTAGTGCTTAAAATAAAGTGCATGCAAAAATATTAGTGGAGATTTCCGCAATAAGCGTGAAAAAAACAAAAGAAAGTGCCGCGTGTGCGAAGCGAGGTTAGGCCACGTGGCGGACAAAAACGCGAAAATCGAAGATCTCGGGCACGAAAACTAAAATAATAGGAAGTGCGAGTGCTAAAAAACATAGTGCGCACCGAAAGTTTAGTGAAAATTGCCGCAATAAGAGCGGAAAAACAAAAGAAAGTGCCGCGTGCGCGAAGTGAGGTTAGGCCACGTGGCGGACAAAAACGCGAAAATCGAAGATCTCGGGCACGAAAACTAAAATAATAGATAGTGCGAGTGCTAAAAACATAGTGCACACCGAAAGTTTAGTGGAAATTGCCGCAATAAGCGCGAGAAAAGCAAAACAAAGTGCCACGTGCGGGAGGATAGGTTAGCGGACGCGCGGCAGCCATCTTGGGTCGAGCGACCGAAGCGCCGCCGCCCGGGCATCTTGGGAACCAAGAGCACGCTGCTAGGCGGCAAATTCAAATTCAAACCCAGGGGTTTTGAACAGTGAAGAGCACGCCGCCGGACTCAGCGCGGGAGTGCTCGCGGGAACAAAGCGCCAACTGAAAGTCCGCGAGGGGGATTCAATACGCCGCTGGACATAGCCACCGGGAAGCGAACAGCCGCAGCGGCAGCCGCAAGAAGCGGCAAGGAGCCGGTGATGCCGACGCTAGGGCACTCGTCGCCAGGCGCAGAGGCCAGAGTGGTCCTCCAACCCCTGAGGAAACAGATGGAAAAGAACGAGGCCACTCCAAGCCCGAGGATACCAGAGAAGACGATGAGAGCAAGCCTGGGTAGAAACAACCCCCCCAGAGATGAGGAGAGATTGGCCGGGGAGGATAAGCGGCAAGTGCCCGATATAAAGGCACAGGCCAGTGACATAGAGAGGAAGGTCACGGCGTTCTGCTTAGACTCGGCCAGGAAAATAAACAAGGAACACGCCGCAGTAATCCTACGGCACTTCAAAGAAATGAGGGGCATTGTTGACGAGCTACTGCTCCATAATAGCTACCTGACAGGCAGGCTAGAGCAGAGTGCCGGAGATGAGAAGAATAAGGAAACGGCGATAATGAACGCCGTCAACAAAGCAACCAGGCGGCTAGAAACAGCCGTCTTGAGAACGACGCAGCAGGAACAGAGGGAGCCGACATACGCCGAAAAAGTAAAGATAACGAGCAACAAGGTCGAGCAGACGGCGGTCAAGCCGCCCAAAAATGTGGTCATAATTCGACCGGAAAGAGAAGGTGGCGAGATTCAAACGAGCGAAGAAGCACTTGACGCGGTGTTCACCCTAGTGAATCCCCGCAAGAGAGGAATCCAAGTTACGGCCGTCCGGAAAATAAAGGGAAACGGCCTAGCCGTTGAGACGACGAAGCCGGAGAGCCTAAAAGAGTTCACCGAGAACTCGAAACTAAAGGAGGCTGGACTAAAAGCTAGCACGCCGCAGCGGAGACCCCCCAGGATGATCATCTACGACGTCCCGAGGGACATTCCAGAGAAGGAGATCCTGGCCTGCATGAGGAAGCAGAACCAAGAAAGACTAAATGAGGACGACGTTGCAGCCATCAAGTTCTGCTTCAGGACCGGCAGAAAGGATCAAGAGGAGACGAACTGGGTCATCGAAGTGCCCCCCCAGGTAAGGGAGAAACTATTGAAAGGTAAGATCTTCCTCTCATGGAATGCCTGCAAAGTTAAAGATTACATAGCAATTAGTCGCTGCTACAAGTGTCAAGGATACGGACACGTGGCAAAATATTGCCGCGTTAACTACGAAATCTGCGCGCACTGTGCAGAAAGTGGGCACAGCACTAAAGAGTGCAAAGATAAGGATGGGCACGCCACTTGCGTAAACTGCAAGAGAGCAGGGAGGAAGGGCGACCACGCAGCTTCCAACGCTAAATGCCCAATGTATACGAAAGCCTTGGAAGCAATAATAGCAAGGACGCAATATGTATAAAGAGCAACGCAGGGACAGAAGAGGACTTGGGAGGAAAAGGGAAATAAGGATCCTGCAGCACAACATGCAGCGATCCAAAACAACTCCTTATGAGATCCGGACGCAAATGGACGCCGATGGGGATGACATAATATTAATGCAAGAACCATACAGCGTCGATGGGAAAATACCCGGATTCGGCACAGGAGTCGCGATCGCCTGCAGAGGGTCGAAGCACAACCCGCCAATGGCGGCCGTAGGGATAAAATCAGAGACCCTAACGCCCCTCGAGGTCGCCGAACTCTGCACAACACACTGTTCCTGCGTGCAGATAAGCGACGGGGAAACAGAGGTGTACGCGGCAAGCCTGTACTTTCCGCCGACAGGAAACATCGAGGTCGGCGTGCAACAGTTGGAGAAGGTACTACGGTGTCTCAGAGGCAAGAGGATCATCATCGGCCTGGATGCGAACGCAAAATCACCGCTGTGGTGCAGCAGGAGCACCGACGACAGAGGCGAGGCCCTAGAGGCAGTCATAGCGCAGTACGGTCTCCATGTCCTGAATCAACCAGGACAACCCCACACGTTTGAAACAACTCGAGGGCGATCAAACATAGACGTGACGATGGCGAGCCCAGAGGCAATACTCCTTGTAAAGGGCTGGAGGATACGCGAAGATGGTACCTCCAGTGACCACCGGATACTGGAGACGCTCCTCGACTTCGGGACGAGAAGCACCACACCGCAGCTTCAGGAAAGACGCTATAACACGCGAAAAGCCAACTGGGAGGTATTTCAGAGTGCCCTCACAGAGGAAATGGAGGCACTCAAAGAAACAACCCTCCAGCAGGCAGAGGACGTCGAAAGAATGGCCGGGCAACTCCAGGCAACCCTGATAGGTGCCTGCGACACCGCCATCCCAAAGAAGAAATGGTACTACAGGTCAGTACCCTGGTGGACGCCCGAACTCACCAGAGCAAAGAGAAACACCTACCAGGCGAGAAGAAGGTATCAGGGGGCCAGGGACCCCGCTACGAGGGAGCAGGAGAAGCTGCGGTACAGGTCAACACGAAAGGAGTATAAGAGGATGCTGGCAAGAGCAAAAATCCAGAGCTGGCAGGACTTCGTCACCAAAGAGGGTAACAGGGAACCTTGGGGCATCGCTTACAAAACAGTCGCAAGGAAACTCAGAGGAGAGGAAACAACATCGACGCTGAAGACGCCGCTCGGATATACCTCCAACTGGCGAACGACCGCGGCAGCGATGTTGTCCGCACTTCTACCCGACGACGAGGAAGACACCGAAACGGAGGAGCAGAAGGAAATAAGGCGGAACTCGACAAACCCCCCCAACGTAGAAGACACCCCTGAATTCAGCTTCGAGGAACTCAGTGACGCCGTGAAACGGCTGAGGAAGGGGAAGTGCCCAGGCCCCGACCTGATTGAGGTCGAAATAATCCAACGGGCCTGGGGAAGAATACACCAGGAGCTCCTAAGGCTCATGAACGGCTGCCTCGCCTGGGGAATATTCCCCAAACGGTGGAAGGTCGCAAATGTTATCACCATCCCCAAGGGACCGGATCGGGACAGAAGCAATCCGAAATCCTACAGGCCAATCTGTCTGCTCTCCATGATAGGCAAGCTGCTAGAAAGGCTAATGGCCACCAGGATGGCACCTATCTTCCACGACCACGCGCTCTCCTCCGACAGACAATATGGCTTTCGCCCCGGAAGATCGACGGTGGACGCGATCATCAAGCTCCGCGAGAAAATCGAGCAAATGAGCGAGAAGAGGTACGTCCTCGCAATAGCACTCGATATATCAGGAGCCTTCGACAACGTCTGGTGGCCGAACGTGCTGCACGAGCTCAAAAGAAGAGAATGCCCCGACAACCTGTACCGGTTAACAAGGAGCTACTTCTCCGAAAGAACCGTACAGATTGCTGGGAAAAACGAAGCAGTGAGCAAGCCCGTCACGAAAGGATGCCCGCAGGGATCGGTACTGGGACCAAGTTTCTGGAATCTCGTATTTGATGACCTGCTGGCTGAGCTAGCGGGAAACGCGACAGGGTGCGAACCCATCGCGTACGCGGACGACATCGTGATTCTAATTGCCGGCAACACGAGGAACGAGCTCCAGGAAAAGGGACAGGAGGTAGTTACCCGAGTCTCTACCTGGTGCACCAGGAAGAAGCTAACGTTATCGGCACAGAAAACGGAGATGCTGCTCGTCAAAGGTAAGCTGGACGCGGAGAGGCCACCGATTATTAAGATTAGCGGCAGGAATATAAGGATGGAGCAGGCAATCAAATACCTCGGAGTGCACCTCGAAGGAGGGCTAAAAGTCAACAAGCACGTGGAGGCAATAACAGGTAAGTGTCAAAAACTCTTCAACAGCCTCGCGAGGGTGGCCAAGGCGAAATGGGGACTCGGACACGCGGCCATGCGTACTCTGTACAGAGGGCTGTACGAGCCGATAACCACATACGCCGCAGCCGGCTGGAGCGACCTACTGAAAGGGAAAGCGAGGAGCAAGCTGATAAGGTCACAGAGGATGGCACTCCTCCGAGTGACCAAGGCCTATAGAACCACGTCAACCGAGGCACTGCAGGTTATCGCAGGAGTCATTCCTATTGACCTCCTAGTCGAAATCAGGGCAAGACTCCACAATAAGAAGAGGAGGCGCGACGAAGCGCCCGACGAGAAATCCATTGTCGGCGAGGCGTTAGATAAGTGGCAAGAGCGCTGGCAAACAACGCCAAAGGGCAGGACGACCTTCGACTACTTTGCTAGCATCAAGGACAGACTGGAGAACCGCTGGGTGAGACCCGACCACTACACGACACAGTTCATTAGCGGCCACGGGGATTTCAACGGTAAGCTCAAGTCATTCAACCTCAGCGAATTGGACACATGTGAATGCGGCGAAATAGAAACCGCCCATCACATCTTAGAAGACTGTCCAATCTTCGATGAAGAAAGGCAGGAATTCCGAAATGCACTGGGAGAACTCGATCTGCGCTGGCCGGAAGAAAAGCGGGAGTACGTAACAAAAGACGTATACCCCCACTTCTGTCAGTTTGCAAGGAAAGTACTCCAAGCGAAGGAGGAGAAGAGAAGGAACGCCCTACGAGAAATGGGAGGCGCAACGCAGCCAGGGCGACTGCCAGGAAGAGGATCGACGCAACTGGAGGGGCAGGCAGGCCGGCCTCTAAGGCATAGTCCAAGACTGGCCCAGTGCGTGCCCGTACAACGACGGGAACAAGAGGAAGAAACCAACGAAGAGGGACTCTCCGAAGAAGAAGACGGCGACACCCAATAGTAGAGGAGCAGGAAGGAGACGAAGAAGAAGAAGATAAAACAGCGAAGAAGGGATACACGCACGAAAACACAGGACCCATGACAGGACAATACACAAAACACTGGGAACAGGAAGAGAACTAAGGATAAGAGGACAAGAAAACCAACACGAGCCGGAGATAAGACCTGCGACCGTCAGTGCAGGCGACGCTCACGCAAATGAGTGCCGTGACGGTGCAGGGACAATCGGCTGCAAAGCCAACCTGCTGGGACCGAGCTATATGCTGGCAGCTCCGCCTCCCCGTGGCCCCCGCTGGTAACGGTGCTGCGCGATGCGCGCATCGCGCGGCGCCGGCTAAGCGAGCTGCCGCCCGAAAGGGTAGGTTCAACTTGCCCACTGACCCGAAAGGAGAGGGCAGGGTTTTTCCAAGTCGCGCGCCGACCACCTATGCGCGCCGTTCCCCGGGCATTGGACGTCAGAAAGTAGGATATAAATAACATCTAGCGAAGCCAGTATGAGTGCTATACTCCGGGAATGGCGTGGCCGGCCCAACGGTCGAGCCCCTAATCGCTCAATACTACTTGTCCCTATCTACTATCTACTAAGATGGCGGCAAGTGAGACGGACGCGTGCACGTCGCTCCGCAGTCTATAAACGAAAAAACCGGGCAAATTAAAAAGTTCGGGCGTAAAAACTAATTTAAAGCAAAGTGGGAGTGCCGAGGAAAACGCGTAGTTAAAAAGAATCGTGGAGATCGCCGAATTCAGAGCGAAAAAAGCTAATGAAAATCGCCACGTGCGAAAAGTGAGGTTAGCGGACGCGACGGATAGGAAAAAACCGAAAATCAAAGATCTCGGGAGCGAAAAATAATTTAAGAGGCAGAGTTAGTGCTTAAAATAAAGTGCATGCAAAAATATTAGTGGAGATTTCCGCAATAAGCGTGAAAAAAACAAAAGAAAGTGCCGCGTGTGCGAAGCGAGGTTAGGCCACGTGGCGGACAAAAACGCGAAAATCGAAGATCTCGGGCACGAAAACTAAAATAATAGGAAGTGCGAGTGCTAAAAAACATAGTGCGCACCGAAAGTTTAGTGAAAATTGCCGCAATAAGAGCGGAAAAACAAAAGAAAGTGCCGCGTGCGCGAAGTGAGGTTAGGCCACGTGGCGGACAAAAACGCGAAAATCGAAGATCTCGGGCACGAAAACTAAAATAATAGATAGTGCGAGTGCTAAAAACATAGTGCACACCGAAAGTTTAGTGGAAATTGCCGCAATAAGCGCGAGAAAAGCAAAACAAAGTGCCACGTGCGGGAGGATAGGTTAGCGGACGCGCGGCAGCCATCTTGGGTCGAGCGACCGAAGCGCCGCCGCCCGGGCATCTTGGGAACCAAGAGCACGCTGCTAGGCGGCAAATTCAAATTCAAACCCAGGGGTTTTGAACAGTGAAGAGCACGCCGCCGGACTCAGCGCGGGAGTGCTCGCGGGAACAAAGCGCCAACTGAAAGTCCGCGAGGGGGATTCAATACGCCGCTGGACATAGCCACCGGGAAGCGAACAGCCGCAGCGGCAGCCGCAAGAAGCGGCAAGGAGCCGGTGATGCCGACGCTAGGGCACTCGTCGCCAGGCGCAGAGGCCAGAGTGGTCCTCCAACCCCTGAGGAAACAGATGGAAAAGAACGAGGCCACTCCAAGCCCGAGGATACCAGAGAAGACGATGAGAGCAAGCCTGGGTAGAAACAACCCCCCCAGAGATGAGGAGAGATTGGCCGGGGAGGATAAGCGGCAAGTGCCCGATATAAAGGCACAGGCCAGTGACATAGAGAGGAAGGTCACGGCGTTCTGCTTAGACTCGGCCAGGAAAATAAACAAGGAACACGCCGCAGTAATCCTACGGCACTTCAAAGAAATGAGGGGCATTGTTGACGAGCTACTGCTCCATAATAGCTACCTGACAGGCAGGCTAGAGCAGAGTGCCGGAGATGAGAAGAATAAGGAAACGGCGATAATGAACGCCGTCAACAAAGCAACCAGGCGGCTAGAAACAGCCGTCTTGAGAACGACGCAGCAGGAACAGAGGGAGCCGACATACGCCGAAAAAGTAAAGATAACGAGCAACAAGGTCGAGCAGACGGCGGTCAAGCCGCCCAAAAATGTGGTCATAATTCGACCGGAAAGAGAAGGTGGCGAGATTCAAACGAGCGAAGAAGCACTTGACGCGGTGTTCACCCTAGTGAATCCCCGCAAGAGAGGAATCCAAGTTACGGCCGTCCGGAAAATAAAGGGAAACGGCCTAGCCGTTGAGACGACGAAGCCGGAGAGCCTAAAAGAGTTCACCGAGAACTCGAAACTAAAGGAGGCTGGACTAAAAGCTAGCACGCCGCAGCGGAGACCCCCCAGGATGATCATCTACGACGTCCCGAGGGACATTCCAGAGAAGGAGATCCTGGCCTGCATGAGGAAGCAGAACCAAGAAAGACTAAATGAGGACGACGTTGCAGCCATCAAGTTCTGCTTCAGGACCGGCAGAAAGGATCAAGAGGAGACGAACTGGGTCATCGAAGTGCCCCCCCCCAGGTAAGGGAGAAACTATTGAAAGGTAAGATCTTCCTCTCATGGAATGCCTGCAAAGTTAAAGATTACATAGCAATTAGTCGCTGCTACAAGTGTCAAGGATACGGACACGTGGCAAAATATTGCCGCGTTAACTACGAAATCTGCGCGCACTGTGCAGAAAGTGGGCACAGCACTAAAGAGTGCAAAGATAAGGATGGGCACGCCACTTGCGTAAACTGCAAGAGAGCAGGGAGGAAGGGCGACCACGCAGCTTCCAACGCTAAATGCCCAATGTATACGAAAGCCTTGGAAGCAATAATAGCAAGGACGCAATATGTATAAAGAGCAACGCAGGGACAGAAGAGGACTTGGGAGGAAAAGGGAAATAAGGATCCTGCAGCACAACATGCAGCGATCCAAAACAACTCCTTATGAGATCCGGACGCAAATGGATGCCGATGGGGATGACATAATATTAATGCGAGAACCATACAGCGTCGATGGGAAAATACCCGGATTCGGCACAGGAGTCGCGATCGCCTGCAGAGGGTCGAAGCACAACCCGCCAATGGCGGCCGTAGGGATAAAATCAGAGACCCTAACGCCCCTCGAGGTCGCCGAACTCTGCACAACACACTGTTCCTGCGTGCAGATAAGCGACGGGGAAACAGAGGTGTACGCGGCAAGCCTGTACTTTCCGCCGACAGGAAACATCGAGGTCGGCGTGCAACAGTTGGAGAAGATACTACGGTGTCTCAGAGGCAAGAGGATCATCATCGGCCTGGATGCGAACGCAAAATCACCGCTGTGGTGCAGCAGGAGCACCGACGACAGAGGCGAGGCCCTAGAGGCAGTCATAGCGCAGTACGGTCTCCATGTCCTGAATCAACCAGGACAACCCCACACGTTTGAAACAACTCGAGGGCGATCAAACATAGACGTGACGATGGCGAGCCCAGAGGCAATACTCCTTGTAAAGGGCTGGAGGATACGCGAAGATGGTACCTCCAGTGACCACCGGATACTGGAGACGCTCCTCGACTTCGGGACGAGAAGCACCACACCGCAGCTTCAGGAAAGACGCTATAACACGCGAAAAGCCAACTGGGAGGTATTTCAGAGTGCCCTCACAGAGAAAATGGAGGCACTCAAAGAAACAACCCTCCAGCAGGCAGAGGACGTCGAAAGAATGGCCGGGCAACTCCAGGCAACCCTGATAGGTGCCTGCGACACCGCCATCCCAAAGAAGAAATGGTACTACAGGTCAGTACCCTGGTGGACGCCCGAGCTCACCAGAGCAAAGAGAAACACCTACCAGGCGAGAAGAAGGTATCAGGGGGCCAGGGACCCCGCTACGAGGGAGCAGGAGAAGCTGCGGTACAGGTCAACACGAAAGGAGTATAAGAGGATGCTGGCAAGAGCAAAAATCCAGAGCTGGCAGGACTTCGTCACCAAAGAGGGTAACAGGGAACCTTGGGGCATCGCTTACAAAACAGTCGCAAGGAAACTCAGAGGAGAGGAAACAACATCGACGCTGAAGACGCCGCTCGGATATACCTCCAACTGGCGAACGACCGCGGCAGCGATGTTGTCCGCACTTCTACCCGACGACGAGGAAGACACCGAAACGGAGGAGCAGAAGGAAATAAGGCGGAACTCGACAAACCCCCCCAACGTAGAAGACACCCCTGAATTCAGCTTCGAGGAACTCAGTGACGCCGTGAAACGGCTGAGGAAGGGGAAGTGCCCAGGCCCCGACCTGATTGAGGTCGAAATAATCCAACGGGCCTGGGGAAGAATACACCAGGAGCTCCTAAGGCTCATGAACGGCTGCCTCGCCTGGGGAATATTCCCCAAACGGTGGAAGGTCGCAAATGTTATCACCATCCCCAAGGGACCGGATCGGGACAGAAGCAATCCGAAATCCTACAGGCCAATCTGTCTGCTCTCCATGATAGGCAAGCTGCTAGAAAGGCTAATGGCCACCAGGATGGCACCTATCTTCCACGACCACGCGCTCTCCTCCGACAGACAATATGGCTTTCGCCCCGGAAGATCGACGGTGGACGCGATCATCAAGCTCCGCGAGAAAATCGAGCAAATGAGCGAGAAGAGGTACGTCCTCGCAATAGCACTCGATATATCAGGAGCCTTCGACAACGTCTGGTGGCCGAACGTGCTGCACGAGCTCAAAAGAAGAGAATGCCCCGACAACCTGTACCGGTTAACAAGGAGCTACTTCTCCGAAAGAACCGTACAGATTGCTGGGAAAAACGAAGCAGTGAGCAAGCCCGTCACGAAAGGATGCCCGCAGGGATCGGTACTGGGACCAAGTTTCTGGAATCTCGTATTTGACGACCTGCTGGCTGAGCTAGCGGAAAACGCGACTGGGTGCGAACCCATCGCGTACGCGGACGACATCGTGATTCTAATTGCCGGCAACACGAGGAACGAGCTCCAGGAAAAAGGACAGGAGGTAGTTACCCGAGTCTCTACCTGGTGCACCAGGAAGAAGCTAACGTTATCGGCACAGAAAACGGAGATGCTGCTCGTCAAAGGTAAGCTGGACGCGGAGAGGCCACCGATTATTAAGATTAGCGGCAGGAATATAAGGATGGAGCAGGCAATCAAATACCTTGGAGTGCACCTCGAAGGAGGGCTAAAAGTCAACAGGCACGTGGAGGCAATAACAGGTAAGTGTCAAAAACTCTTCAACAGCCTCGCGAGGGTGGCCAAGGCGAAATGGGGACTCGGACACGCGGCCATGCGTACTCTGTACAGAGGGCTGTACGAGCCGATAACCACATACGCCGCAGCCGGCTGGAGCGACCTACTGAAAGGGAAAGCGAGGAGCAAGCTGATAAGGTCACAGAGGATGGCACTCCTCCGAGTGACCAAGGCCTATAGAACCACGTCAACCGAGGCACTGCAGGTTATCGCCGGAGTCATTCCTATTGACCTCCTAGTCGAAATCAGGGCAAGACTCCACAATAAGAAGAGGAGGCGCGACGAAGCGCCCGACGAGAAATCGATTGTCGGCGAGGCGTTAGATAAGTGGCAAGAGCGCTGGCAAACAACGCCAAAGGGCAGGACGACCTTCGACTACTTTGCTAGCATCAAGGACAGACTGGAGAACCGCTGGGTGAGACCCGACCACTACACGACACAGTTCATTAGCGGCCACGGGGATTTCAACGGTAAGCTCAAGTCATTCAACCTCAGCGAATTGGACACATGTGAATGCGGCGAAATAGAAACCGCCCATCACATCTTAGAAGACTGTCCAATCTTCGATGAAGAAAGGCAGGAATTCCGAAATGCACTGGGAGAACTCGATCTGCGCTGGCCGGAAGAAAAGCGGGAGTACGTAACAAAAGACGTATACCCCCACTTCTGTCAGTTTGCAAGGAAAGTACTCCAAGCGAAGGAGGAGAAGAGAAGGAACGCCCTACGAGAAATGGGAGGCGCAACGCAGCCAGGGCGACTGCCAGGAAGAGGATCGACGCAACTGGAGGGGCAGGCAGGCCGGCCTCTAAGGCATAGTCCAAGACTGGCCCGGTGCGTGCCCGTACAACGACGGGAACAAGAGGAAGAAACCAACGAAGAGGGACTCTCCGAAGAAGAAGACGGCGACACCCAGTAATAGAGGAGCAGGAAGGAGACGAAGAAGAAGAAGATAAAACAGCGAAGAAGGGATACACACACGAAAACACAGGACCCATGACAGGACAATACACAAAACACTGGGAACAGGAAGAGAACTAAGGATAAGAGGACAAAAAACCAACACGAGTCGGAGATAAGACCTGCGACCGTCAGTGCAGGCGACGCTCATGCAAATGAGTGCCGTGACGGTGCAGGGACAATCGGCTGCAAAGCCAACCTGCTGGGACCGAGCTATACGCTGGCAGCTCCGCCTCCCCGTGGCCCCCGCTGGTCACGGTGCTGCGCGATGCGCGCATCGCGCGGTGCCGGCTAAGCGAGCTGCCGCCCGAAAGGGTAGGTTCAACTTGCCCACTGACCCGAAAGGAGAGGGCAGGGTTTTTCCAAGTCGCGCGCCGACCACCTATGCGCGCCGTTCCCCGGGCATTGGACGTCAGAAAGTAGGATATAAATAACATCTAGCGAAGCCAGTATGAGTGCTATACTCCAGGAATGGCGTGGCCGGCCCAACGGTCGAGCCCCTAATCGCTCAATACTACTTGTCCCTATCTACTTCCCGCAGGGAGGGCTCGCTTTGCGAGCCTATGGGGGCTGGCAAACCCACGTTCCCGCAGCCAGGGGGACCGTCGGGACAAGCGTCCCGTTACGTGAGTCCCTATGTACACCGCAAGGAAGGTTGCCGGCGGAGAGAGGCAGCCTCACTCTCTCCAAGGGGCCTTGGGTAGTAGCGCACCCACGATCCTGATGCCAAGGGTGGGACCGTCGGGGAAAGTTCAGGGTTTGTAGGCGCCCTGTAAGCCCCGCTTACGTGAGTCCCATCTGGGTCTGCCGAGCTCGGTTAGCAGGACGCCGGGCCGGTAGTGACGTGGCCGTACATCCACACGATAGTCCCACCAGCGACTTAGGCTGGTACCACGGGCGGGTCGAATTATAGCCCGGAGGGAGTAGCGACCCCTCTGCTCGGCCAAAAATGGGTATGGACTCGTGGTGGCAGTGGTTGATGGCCAAGATGCTGGCAAGAGGGCCGAGTTAAGGTGTTCGTCCTACACCGAATGGTCTACGGCGTGTGAGCAGCGTCCCAACTGCTCCGGTACCGTCCCGGTAGACGGTAGGGCTTAGAAAGGGCCCCGTTCGACCTGAGACGAGCGACAGCCCCTGCAGGCCTAGCTAATCCAGGAAGCAGGGCACTGTGTGCCTTGCGCGATGGTTGGGCGTTTACCCAACCCCAATTGGTCCAGGGGACCCGGGTTACTGTATGGACAAAAAGTCTGGGAAAGTACCCGTTACCAAAAATTGCATATATGTATGTATGTCCCTATCTACTGGTTTCCAAGATGGCGGCAAGTGGGACGGACGCGTGCACGTCGCTCCGCAGTCTATAAACGAAAAAACCGGGCAAATTAAAAAGTTCGGGCGTAAAAACTAATTTAAAGCAAAGTGGGAGTGCCGAGGAAAACGTGTAGTTAAAAAGAATCGTGGAGATCGCCGAATTCAGAGCGAAAAAAGCTAATGTAAATCGCCACGTGCGAAAAGTGAGGTTAGCTGACGCGACGGATAGGAAAAACCGAAAAATCAAAGATCTCGGGAGCGAAAAATAATTCAATAGGCAGAGTTAGTGCTTAAAATAAAGTGCATGCAAAAATATTAGTGGAGATTTCCGCAATAAGCGCGGAAAAAGCAAAGAAAGTGCCGCGTGTGCGAAGCGAGGTTAGGCCACGTGGCGGACAAAAACGCGTAAATCGAAGATCTCGGGCACGAAACTAAAATAATAGGTAGTGCGAGTGCTAAAAAACATAGTGCACACCGAAAGTTTAGTGAAAATTGCCGCAATAAGCGCGGAAAAACAAAAGAAAGTGCCGCGTGCGCGAAGTGAGGTTAGGCCACGTGGCGGACAAAAACGCGAAAATCGAAGATCTCGGGCACGAAAACTAAAATAATAGATAGTGCGAGTGCTAAAAACATAGTGCAAACCGAAAGTTTAGTGGAAATTGCCGCAATAAGCGCGAGAAAAGCAAAACAAAGTGCCACGTGCGGGAGGATAGGTTAGCGGACGCGCGGCAGCCATCTTGGGTCGAGCGACCGAAGCGCCGCCGCCCGGGCATCTTGGGAACCAAGAGCACGCTGCTAGGCGGCAAATTCAAATTCAAATTCAAACCCAGGGGTTTTGAACTGTGAAGAGCACGCCGCCGGACTCAGCGCGGGAGTGCTCGCGGGAACAAAGCGCCAACTGAAAGTCCGCGAGGGGGATTCAATACGCCGCTGGACATAGCCACCGGGAAGCGAACAGCCGCAGCGGCAGCCGCAAGAAGCGGCAAGGAGCCGGTGATGCCGACGCTAGGGCACTCGTCGCCAGGCGCAGAGGCCAGAGTGGTCCTCCAACCCCTGAGGAAACAGATGGAAAAGAACGAGGCCACTCCATGCCCGAGGATACCAGAGAAGACGATGAGAGCAAGCCTGGGGAGAAACAACCCCCCCAGAGATGAGGAGAGATTGGCCGGGGAGGATAAGCGGCAAGTGCCCGATATAAAGGCACAGGCCAGTGACATAGAGAGGAAGGTCACGGCGTTCTGCTTAGACTCGGCCAGGAAAATAAACAAGGAACACGCCGCAGTAATCCTACGGCACTTCAAAGAAATGAGGGGCATTGTTGACGAGCTACTGCTCCATAATAGCTACCTGACAGGCAGGCTAGAGCAGAGTGCCGGAGATGAGAAGAATAAGGAAACGGCGATAATGAACGCCGTCAACAAAGCAACCAGGCGGCTAGAAACAGCCGTCTTGAGAACGACGCAGCAGGAACAGAGGGAGCCGACATATGCCGAAAAAGTAAAGATAACGAGCAACAAGGTCGAGCAGACGGCGGTCAAGCCGCCCAAAAATGTGGTCATAATTCGACCGGAAAGAGAAGGTGGCGAGATTCAAACGAGCGAAGAAGCACTTGACGCGGTGTTCACCCTAGTGAATCCCCGCAAGAGAGGAATCCAAGTTACGGCCGTCCGGAAAATAAAGGGAAACGGCCTAGCCGTTGAGACGACGAAGCCGGAGAGCCTAAAAGAGTTCACCGAGAACTCGAAACTAAAGGAGGCTGGACTAAAAGCTAGCACGCCGCAGCGGAGACCCCCCAGGATGATCATCTACGACGTCCCGAGGGACATTCCAGAGAAGGAGATCCTGGCCTGCATGAGGAAGCAGAACCAAGAAAGACTAAATGAGGACGACGTTGCAGCCATCAAGTTCTGCTTCAGGACCGGCAGAAAGGATCAAGAGGAGACGAACTGGGTCATCGAAGTGCCCCCCCAGGTAAGGGAGAAACTATTGAAAGGTAAGATCTTCCTCTCATGGAATGTCTGCAAAGTTAAAGATTACATAGCAATTAGTCGCTGCTACAAGTGTCAAGGATACGGACACGTGGCAAAATATTGCCGCGTTAACTACGAAATCTGCGCGCACTGTGCAGAAAGTGGGCACAGCACTAAAGAGTGCAAAGATAAGGATGGGCACGCCACCTGCGTAAACTGCAAGAGAGCAGGGAGGAAGGGCGACCACGCAGCTTCCAACGCGAAATGCCCAATGTATACGAAAGCCTTGGAAGCAATAATAGCAAGGACGCAATATGTATAAAGAGCAACACAGGGACAGAAGAGGACTTGGGAGGAAAAGGGAAATAAGGATCCTGCAGCACAACATGCAGCGATCCAAAACAACTCCTTATGAGATCCGGACGCAAATGGACGCCGATGGGGATGACATAATATTAATGCAAGAACCATACAGCGTCGATGGGAAAATACCCGGATTCGGCACAGGAGTCGCGATCGCCTGCAGAGGGTCGAAGCACAACCCGCCAATGGCGGCCGTAGGGATAAAATCAGAGACCCTAACGCCCCTCGAGGTCGCCGAACTCTGCACAACACACTGTTCCTGCGTGCAGATAAGCGACGGGGAAACAGAGGTGTACGCGGCAAGCCTGTACTTTCCGCCGACAGGAAACATCGAGGTCGGCGTGCAACAGTTGGAGAAGGTACTACGGTGTCTCAGAGGCAAGAGGATCATCATCGGCCTGGATGCGAACGCAAAATCACCGCTGTGGTGCAGCAGGAGCACCGACGACAGAGGCGAGGCCCTAGAGGCAGTCATAGCGCAGTACGGTCTCCATGTCCTGAATCAACCAGGACAACCCCACACGTTTGAAACAACTCGAGGGCGATCAAACATAGTCGTGACGATGGCGAGCCCAGAGGCAATACTCCTTGTAAAGGGCTGGAGGATACGCGAAGATGGTACCTCCAGTGACCACCGGATACTGGAGACGCTCCTCGACTTCGGGACGAGAAGCACCACACCGCAGCTTCAGGAAAGACGCTATAACACGCGAAAAGCCAACTGGGAGGTATTTCAGAGTGCCCTCACAGAGAAAATGGAGGCACTCAAAGAAACAACCCTCCAGCAGGCAGAGGACGTCGAAAGAATGGCCGGGCAACTCCAGGCAACCCTGATAGGTGCCTGCGACACCGCCATCCCAAAGAA
>NW_026108848.1:245000-250000 GCF_024516045.1 Bombus affinis
TTCGAACCGAGATTCGAACGAGATCGAAGAACGAACGCGAAAGGGATTGGTTTTGGGTTGGTCTATATTTTTTTTCGAGCGAGCGGAGCGAGCGAGCAACGCGTAAGAGCGTATCGCGTCCCGACGTGGTACCGCGAGGACTTTGAAATAATCGCAATAACTCCTTAAAGTTCGAAATAACTCCTTAAAGTGCGTTACGAGGTGTGGAAATTTTTATTGAAATCGTTATAGTTCGACGTAATCTAGTCGAACGTAGCGGTTTCGTTTTGTTTTTTCTTTAAATTTTTTCCACCGGACCTAGCTGACTGGGACGTTGGAACTTTGAAATTTCTCTCGCCCCGGTACGAAAAGGCCGAACGTTCCTTTCGAAATAATTCCTCAAAAAGCGTTACGAGGTATGCAAATTTTTATAGAAACCGTTATTGTTCGACGTCGTCTAGCCGAACGTAACGGTTTCTTTTTATTTTTTTAAAAAATTTTTTTCCACCGGACCTAGCTGACTGGGACGTTGGAACTTTGAAATTTCTCTCGCCCCGGTACGAAAATTCCGAACGTTCCTTTCGAAATAATTCCTCAAAAAGCGTTACGAGGTATGGAAATTTTTATAGAAACCGTTATTGTTCCACGTCGTCTAGCCAAACGTAACGGTTTCTTTTTATTTTTTTAAAAAATTTTTTTCCACCGGACCTAGCTGACTGGGACGTTGGAACTTTGAAATTTCTCTCGCCCCGGTACGAAAAGGCCGAACGTTCCTTTCGAAATAATTCCTCAAAAAGCGTTACGAGGTATGGAAATTTTTATAGAAACCGTTATTGTTCGACGTCGTCTAGCCGAACGTAACGGTTTCTTTTTATTTTTTTAAAAAATTTTTTTCCACCGGACCTAGCTGACTGGGACGTTGGAACTTTGAAATTTCTCTCGTCCCGGTACGAAAAGGCTGAACGTTCCTTTCGAAATAATTTCTCAAAAAGCGTTACGAGGTATGGAAATTTTTATAGAAACCGTTATTGTTCGACGTCGTCTAGCCAAACGTAACGGTTTCTTTTTATTTTTTTTTAAAATTTTTTTCCACCGGACCTAGCTGACTGGGACGTTGGAACTTTGAAATTTCTCTCGTCCAGGTACGAAAAGGCCGAACGTTCCTTTCGAAATAATTCCTCAAAAACCGTTACGAGGTATGGAAATTTTTATAGAAATCGTTATTGTTCGACGCCGTCTAGCCGAACGTAACGGTTTCTTTTTATTTTTTTTTTAAATTTTTTCCACCGGACCTAGCTGACTGGGACGTTGGCACTTTGAATTGTTTCGCACTGCTCCAAAAGTGCCGAAAGTACCGAAAGTTCCTTTCGCATTAATTCCATAATAAGCGTTATAAGGTACGTATATTCTGGCATAAATCGATATATTCTAATTAAATACATCGGGATTAAGCGTTAATTTTGTTCTTGAAACGTTCTAAAAAGTTTCGAATTGCACATTGGGACATGGAAAAATTTCCGTATCGAACACGTTTTTTCGAGTTATCTCGCTTAAAAGTGTTACAAGGTAGGAATATTTTTGCATAAATGGACGTATCTCGACGTTTTACGTCGGGATTAAGCGTTTATTTGGTCGCTGGAACGTTTTCTAGAAACGGAACTATGCGACGGGACGTTGGGACTTTGAAGAAGTTCGGCCGGTGCGAAAAGACCGAAAAGGTTTTTTCGAGTTATCTCGCTTAAAAGTGTTACAAGGTAGGAATATTTTTGCATAAATGGACGTATCTCGACGTTTTACGTCGGGATTAAGCGTTTATTTGGTCGGTGGAACGTTTTCTAGAAACGGAACTATGCGACGGGACGTTGGGACTTTGAAGAAGTTCGGCCGGTGCGAAAAGACCGAAAAGGTTTTTTCGAGTTATCTCGCTTAAAAGTGTTACAAGGTAGGAATATTTTTGCATAAATGGACGTATCTCGACGTTTTACGTCGGGATTAAGCGTTTATTTGGTCGGTGGAACGTTTTCTAGAAACGGAACTATGCGACGGGACGTTGGGACTTTGAAGAAGTTCGGCCGGTGCGAAAAGACCGAAAAGGTTTTTTCGAGTTATCTCGCTTAAAAGTGTTACAAGGTAGGAATATTTTTGCATAAATGGACGTATCTCGACGTTTTACGTCGGGATTAAGCGTTTATTTGGTCGGTGGAACGTTTTCTAGAAACGGAACTATGCGACGGGACGTTGGGACTTTGAAGAAGTTCGGCCGGTGCGAAAAGACCGAAAAGGTTTTTTCGAGTTATCTCGCTTAAAAGTGTTACAAGGTAGGAATATTTTTGCATAAATCGACGTATCTCGACGTTTTACGTCGGGATTAAGCGTTTATGTCGTCCCCAAGACCTTCTACAAAGTTTCGATTTTTTCGTTGGGACTTTGAAAAATTTCCGTATCGAACACGTTTTTTCGAGTTATCTCGCTTAAAAGTGTTACAAGGTAGGAATATTTTTGCATAAATGGACGTATCTCGACGTTTTACGTCGGGATTAAGCGTTTATGTCGTCCCCAAGACCTTCTACAAAGTTTCGATTTTTTCGTTGGGACTTTGAAAAATTTCCGTATCGAACACGTTTTTTCGAGTTATCTCGCTTAAAAGTGTTACAAGGTAGGAATATTTTTGCACAAATGGACGTATCTCGACGTTTTACGTCGGGATTAAGCGTTTATTTGGTCGCTGGAACGTTTTCTAGAAACGGAACTATGCGACGGGACGTTGGGACTTTGAAGAAGTTCGGCCGGTGCGAAAAGACCGAAAAGGTTTTTTCGAGTTATCTCGCTTAAAAGTGTTACAAGGTAGGAATATTTTTGCATAAATGGACGTATCTCGACGTTTTACGTCGGGATTAAGCGTTTATTTGGTCGGTGGAACGTTTTCTAGAAACGGAACTATGCGACGGGACGTTGGGACTTTGAAGAAGTTCGGCCGGTGCGAAAAGACCGAAAAGGTTTTTTCGAGTTATCTCGCTTAAAAGTGTTACAAGGTAGGAATATTTTTGCATAAATGGACGTATCTCGACGTTTTACGTCGGGATTAAGCGTTTATTTGGTCGGTGGAACGTTTTCTAGAAACGGAACTATGCGACGGGACGTTGGGACTTTGAAGAAGTTCGGCCGGTGCGAAAAGACCGAAAAGGTTTTTTCGAGTTATCTCGCTTAAAAGTGTTACAAGGTAGGAATATTTTTGCATAAATGGACGTATCTCGACGTTTTACGTCGGGATTAAGCGTTTATTTGGTCGGTGGAACGTTTTCTAGAAACGGAACTATGCGACGGGACGTTGGGACTTTGAAGAAGTTCGGCCGGTGCGAAAAGACCGAAAAGGTTTTTTCGAGTTATCTCGCTTAAAAGTGTTACAAGGTAGGAATATTTTTGCATAAATCGACGTATCTCGACGTTTTACGTCGGGATTAAGCGTTTATGTCGTCCCCAAGACCTTCTACAAAGTTTCGATTTTTTCGTTGGGACTTTGAAAAATTTCCGTATCGAACACGTTTTTTCGAGTTATCTCGCTTAAAAGTGTTACAAGGTAGGAATATTTTTGCATAAATGGACGTATCTCGACGTTTTACGTCGGGATTAAGCGTTTATGTCGTCCCCAAGACCTTCTACAAAGTTTCGATTTTTTCGTTGGGACTTTGAAAAATTTCCGTATCGAACACGTTTTTTCGAGTTATCTCGCTTAAAAGTGTTACAAGGTAGGAATATTTTTGCACAAATGGACGTATCTCGACGTTTTACGTCGGGATTAAGCGTTTATTTGGTCGCTGGAACGTTTTCTAGAAACGGAACTATGCGACGGGACGTTGGGACTTTGAAGAAGTTCGGCCGGTGCGAAAAGTCCGAAATGGTTATTTCGAGTTATTTCGTTAAAAAGCGTTATAAGGTATAATTTTTTTGACAGGGATCGTTATATCTCTATTAAATACAATCGGATTAAACATTTTTGTCGAATTTTTTGAAAAATTAGCTTCCGTCGGACTGATACGACTGGGATATTTTTGCAATTTTTTCGTTAATTAATGTTACAAGGTATATATTTTTTTACATATTTCGTGTTATTTTAACGTGTTTTAATCGATTATAAAGTTATTTTTTGTCCATAGTCGATAAAACTGTATGTTTACTGATGCAATTTTTCGGTGAAAAAAAAAATTAATTTTTTGGTAAAAATGCATTTATAATATGTTAATAATGCTTGTGGTAAAATATTTCGATGGTTGGATATCGCCTTTATATAGTAGTTATTGAACGTGCGAGCGACTAAGTTCCAGCGTCCCTTCCGAACGGTACGTTGCTACGGAGGTTTTGCACCATAAGCGCGCGGCCGCTAGCCCGACCGGCGCCGGCCTTCCGGCCGGCCCCTTGGTATCTATAAGAGAAGCGTCGAGCCGGACGGTTCGGTCGGAACAGCGCTGGGCGCGTGGCTATTCTACGGCCTCGGTTGAGAATTCAGTCACCGCTCCTCGAGTCTTAGTGTATTTTACGCTATTTCTCGACTGTTCCTCCGTTCTCGTACTGGTTTTTTCTCTACACTGCTGCGCCGCGGGTCGAAGTCTAGGACGTAATGACCGTTAACGTGGCAAGCTTCCCCTTAGTCGGGAAGCTGGTGACCTGTGTGCACGTATTTGACAAAAGTTGGATGCGTGTGTGCTTGTACTTACGGAGTAGCCATTCTTGCAGAGACCATCGGTTGTAAGCTATTTGTAGCTGCACGATGGTCCTTTTGGCGTTCTGTAGAGTGCGTTATCTTCTGGTAACGCGTCTCTACAGAGGTGTTGAAGCTTATAAAAGAATATTCTTACGGTATGTCCAGCATGCGTATACGTGCTTTACCGCTAAGTTATATTCTACGAGAGAAGTTGGAGGAGAAAAGTTACAAACAGAAATAATTCTGTGAAGTATGAATCTTTGTATCGATATATGATGGTGAGAGAGGAGGAGAATTAAAGTGGCTGAGTGACGTTGTTACT